>NC_063197.1:25321045-25621045 GCF_017589495.1 Alosa alosa | reverse complement strand
AGAGAGAGAGATAGAGAGAGAGAGAGAGAGAGAGAGAGAGAGATAGAGAAACACACACACACACACACACACACACAGCTGGGCCTCATATCAGCTAAGTTTCCCTACAGCTGCTTAATAATGCTCACTGCCCCTTGCGGAGGACAACAGCAGAGCTGCACACAAAAAACACACACATGAGCACACACACACACACACACACACACAAAAACTAAATGACACTTTAAAAGCAGTTCATTATATTCATGCGAGCACACTAGATATGTGGACATTAATCACTACACAACAAAGGCTCAATTGCACAAATACACACACACACACACACACACACACACACACACACACACACACAAACAAGGAGAACACAAGGAGCTTCAAAGCCCAAGGGTTATGCTGAGCTGACATTTATAGTACTCCTATGGGGCTTAAAACACACACTTACACACACCAAAAGACCATTGCACCAAACACCACAAATCCTGACACAGACGAGGGTCCAGGCCACATTAATCAACTATCAAATAAAACAATACAGTCCAAAAACTCTTCTCTGATATGATCCCACAATAAACAAGAAAGAGAAACCTTTCATAATAAAATAAAATAAAATAGAATAGAATAAAAAAGACTTGCATCAGGGAGAAATAAAGAAAAAGAGCAGGAGGGGGATGGAGTGAAAGACATGTGAACTGGGATGAAGGAGAAGCTTCATTAAATGAAGCCAGCCCAGGGAGTCAGGGAGTTCAACGCTCCTACATATGGATACAGCGAAGCATATGCTGTGACTTTTACACACATGTACATACACACACACACACACACACACACACACACACACACACACACACACACACACACACTTTTTGTCTGCCAGCTGACTCAACTTGGTGACAGAAAACCCTGAGGTTCTCAATCAACACACACACACACACACACACACACACACACACACACACACACACACACACACACACACACACACACACACACACACACTGTTTTTATACAAAGGAGTCCAAACACAAACACCACACACACAGCTGCTTTTTGATACAAAGGAGGCAAAACAACCTTGAGGCGAACGGAGGACAGGGAAAGGAAAGGAAAGGTGACAATATGGAGAAGAGAGGAGTGAAGGAAGATCAGAAAGGACAATATCATCATATCATGCAACCTCAACGTTTACCAGCTATTTGTCTCTGTTTCATACATACAGATCACAGGTAAATGGATTTGAATGAATGTCGTATGTGTTTGACTGTGTCTGTGACACTGTGTGTTTGTACTGTATTATCCAGTTCTAAAATCTTGAGAGTCTCCTCTTATCATGTTATACAGTAATAATTTTCATTAGTTATCCATAATTCTATGATTTAGTCTCTGATAAATGCCTGTGTGCCCTCCTACACTGTATCTATGTAAGTGTTCTTGCATGTTCCTGGGATAATTTTGGGTCTTTCAAGAAGGGTCTAAAGGCATTTCTGTTTAACATGCACTTAGTTCATTAAGCGCTTCTTATGCGTTATGGTTTGTATAGTATTGTTTATTTTCATTAGGCTGTTGATTGACATTGTTGTTTATTATTGATATTCCCCTTAATGTAGTGTTACCATGCTATTGTTATTGTTATTATATTATTGATTGAATGGACATTATTGGTTATTATTGCTATATTCCTTCATTTTCATTGTTTATTTCATTAGGCTATTGATTGAACTGACATCGTTGTTTATTATTGCTATTCTCCTTAATGTAGTCTGAGCAACATTTTAAACGGTTCCCTGTTAAATTTAAGTATTTTATTGTTTTGTATTTGTCTGTCACTTTGGACAAAAGCGTCTGCCAAATCCCATAACCATAACCATGTTTATGTACACATACTGCATATCCAGGTGTGTTGGAACATGTGTATGCATGACACTTTAGGGTACGTTCGTAAATTCAATCTGACACACTCTGGACGCTCCGGGAGTGTGAAGCTCTGATTAAATACACGATAATTCTGAATTTACGAACGGTTAAGTGTGCTCGGAGCGCTCGGAGTGGCAATTTACGAACGCACCCTTAGTGTTTATGGGTTTGCATGTGTTGAGGGATGTGTCCATGCATACACTGTATGCATGTGTAGTACCAACAGGGCATTTGTGCACACTGCAAAAATCTGTCTTGAGTGAATGGCTCAGCATCCAATCTAAAATAGTGAGACAGATGTTTGGTTTGAAGTATGCCTTACATTGACTCCCACACAGCCACACTGACCTTACATCCAGTCCGCCAGAAAAGAGCAACATTCATTTACAGTAAGGGCTTTCAAAGTGTTTGGTTTTAAGTGTCATCTGGTTGTTTTTTAAATAACATTTTTCTCCTCAACCCACAGTACTACTGACACATTATTTCAAACAACAAGCTTTGTCACAAACACACACTCACATGCACACACTTCCAAGCGTGCACACACACACACTCTCTCACACACACACACACACACATGCGGGCGCGCACACACACACACACGCCCCAGCAAGTCTGCATACACCGAGTACCGCTGCCTGCCTGAGAAAGTGCAAGCTGGCAGTCGTCCAAAATCAACAGCAAGAGGTCAGAGTTCAGCCAGACATGCTCTGTAGTCTCCTGATAGGATACAGTGCTGCAAACTGGGTCAAGGTTTATCCCGGTTCAAGGGCAACTCTTTTAAAGGGTCGCGAGAAAACAAGGGTCGCCTAGTGACTCAGCTTGGAGACAGAGGTTGGCTTTCAAACACACTGCCAGCCTCCTGCTCCCTAATGTTCAATGGCACCATTTCTCTCTCTTTTCTCCTTTCTACTCCTTTTTTTCCCTGATGAGGGGTGTTGGGTCGGTTTGTAATATGGCTCTCAAATATGAGAGGGCTCCGGGGACTGTCGCGTACCAATGGCTCCACTGTTCTGAGGCCAGCCAACAATAGGCCTGCTTCAGTGCAGCGACACTCTCTCTCTCTGCACCCAGATCAGTCCAGCACTGCGGGAATCGGTCAGCGGGTTTAAACCCACCTCATCTGCGACCGCAGAAAGGGCTTCATAATGCATGCCCCCCACCCCACACACACACACACACACACACAGACACACAAGAGGCTCATTGGAGCAATAGATTAATGCCTTTTACTGTACCACACAGAGCCATACACATGTCGAAGCACACATTAAACTTGCTAATGATGAAAAAAAGCTTCACAGAGTGTGTGCCAATTAAAATCAAATGATTCTCCATAAACCTCCCATTGGGTCTCTGATCTAAAGAATTGTTTAACCCTTTGAACCTTGGCTCTAAGTTCCAGGTAGAGAACTGTGGTTGTTCTTGTGTTCAGGAGCCTTTTTTACTGTTGTGCCAGACTTTTACCTTTACTAGCACAGAGAGAACCATGTTGAGGGTTCTTGGGACCAAAAATAAAAAGAAAGAGGCTCTCCAAGAAGAGAGAAAAGAGATTTGACTAAGAGAAGCAAAACAACAATCCAGTGTCTTCTGAGAGGCCACCGCATAAATCAACATTGGCTTCCGCACTGGGCTATTTAGTATGTAAAACTGCTAGCAGCACAAACACACTAAATGATTTCATAATGAAAAGTGGCGGCGGGGGAAAGGTGCCAAGTGCTCCTCAGATTATGGAAAGTGAGTTTACGAAGCGGCGAAACAAATACACTCTGGAATTATCTGCAAGCAACCGCCCTCCACACTAAATGTATCTGGCCACACATAAACACAGAGATTTATGAGTGTCTACAACGATTAGAGCATGAAGACCGATAACAAACCCCCGTCTTAGCCAAGCACTTGTTTTTACTAAAGTCGTGGCATCCTTCCCTGATGCTAAGTTTCTGTGGGACTCGGCAAAGCGCTGTGTGCCCTACGAGAGTTTACACTATCTAAAATAAAACACAGATCAGATGGAGAAAAATCCAATAAGGAACACAGAGAAATACAGATGGATTAAGAAGCTCTCTGTGTTTACGCACATTAATTCTTCTTCTTCCTGTTGCAAAGCCACCGAATCATTCCATCCTTTGGAGGAGCTGTAGGACCTTACATTTTGCACATTAAGCACCAGTGGTTGGGTGGAAAAAAATACTTTGATGGCAGGTAAGAAGCACTTGGCAGCGGGTGGATTGATCTGTAGTGTCACGTCACACACACATTCACACACACCGAACCGCTCGAGGCTGAAATGGGTGAGGTCGAGGAGAGTTCAACTGGAAGGACAATAGGGGAGTTCATGCTTCAGACACAGAGAGTTTGGCATACGTCGAGAGAGCAGCTGAGGACACACTAACTGACATGGGCTCTAACTGGGGATGACAAATTGACTGGATCTCATGCTGCCGTGATATATAATCCCCACGGCAATTCAAGATGAGAGTTAGAGAGAAAGAGGGAAAGGGAGAAAGAGAGAGAAAGAGAGAGAGAGAGAGAGAGAGGATACAGTGCATAGAGGACGAGTATGAGGAGAATGAGCATGTGGAGGCACAGATGAAAAAAAAAAAAAACGGAAAAAAGATAAAAATGTAGGAAGCATCGCCAAATACCAAACGCCTGCTCTGCGGAGCATAGCTCACCCAGTCAGTCATGCTGGCTTGTTGCTCCAGGACATTGATTAGCACTGCACATGAACGGGAGTGGACCGCCGCCAAACAATCAAGAGACACAGCTAAAATGCTCTCTGACAGACCGAGAGAGAGAGAAAGAGAGAGAGAGGGGGAGAGATGCAAGAGAGAATGGGGAAAGAGATAGAGTGAGAAAGAGAGAGATAGAGAAAGAGAGAGAGAGGGAGAAAGAGAGAGGGAGAGAATGCAAGAGAGAATGGGGAAAGAGATAGAGGAGAGTGAGAAAGAGAGAGAGGGAGAGAGCAAGAGAGTGCAAGAGATGCAAGAGAGAATGGGGAAAGAGATGGAGGAGAGTGAAGGAAAGAGAGGGGGAGATAGAGAGAGGGAGAGAAAGAGAGAGGGGGCGACAAGAAACAGCTGGCTCGCTCGCAGCAGAACAGGCCAAAACACAAGCCAAGCGATAAGAGGTCTGATTCGTTTGCTACACTCTTGACAAATGCATTTGTGGCCATTACCAATGTGTTTCAATCGGGGGTTTTCCTGAGAGGGAGAGAGAGAAAAGCCTCCTGGGTCGCTCCAACCCTACTGCACATAATCAGCGACTGTCTGGCATCTTAGGGGATTGCTCGTTTGGCACTAAGAGGCTGAGAGCTTTATGGCCGCGCACTTACATAGTCAGTCAGGGCCACTGGGGGCCTCCCGGGCTGCCCAAATATTCCCCCCAAATAAACAAATAAGTCATCTATATATACCAGCAAAAAGCTAATGAAGGCTTATTTATAGCACAGTGTTTTTCTAAATATGTCTCAGGGCCATTGCAACACACACATACACACACACACACACACACACACACACACACACACACACACACACACACACACACACACACACTCACACAGAGAGAGAGGGAGAGAGCAGTTGGAGTTCATTAGGCTTGGCCAGCAGAAAGAGAGCAGTGTTATCACAAACGGCAGCTTTGTACAGAATGAAAAATGAGCTTTTTCTTCGGCCCCAGGAGAGGAGGCCAGTGACCTTCTAATCCCTTCCCCCCAAACGAAGTGCCGTTAGCTGGGGAGAGGTGGGAAAAGCGAGAGGGTAGATGGTGGTACTCCTTGGAGGTAGAGCCCGACCTTAAGCAAAAAGGGAGGAGGTGGGGAGGTGGGGGGTTGTGTGGTGGGGGTCCTGTAGACCACAAGGGAACTCTTCATGAAAAGATTTTTTTTCTCATCCACAAGACAAAAATCATCCAAAGCACTGCAGACAGCTGTGACGATCTGCCGTAAGCGCTAATGATTAATTTCAGGCATTTCAGGGAAGAAGAGAAAAAAGTATGGAAAAATGGCTAATGAGCATTAGCGATTTACATTCGTACATTCGCCCTCTTATGAAGGTAAAACTGCCTTGCCTCTTTCCATTTTTTTCCAGCGCCAAGGTTGGACTTCAAACAGAAATAAACACACCCTCCTCCAGCATGTGACACCCCATTGGCTTACACACGCCATTTTAGCCCCGGTGTGTTTGTTTATCAAACTCCAAAGGGCTTTCCCTCTTGGAAAGAGCCGCGCCGGGGCTGATGTTTGCAGTGTGCCGTATACCGTTTCAAAGACGCCCGAACACGAGGGCCGCCCGCTTCTTTCTCAAAGGCCCACTGTGGCCCGTTGCGCTTGATCTCACCTTGAGCACACACGGCGCGCCAATCTGTCCATCCAGAGCAGGATGGAGGGGAAAAAGAGAGAGAAGGGGGCGTGCAAGAAAGATAAACAACAAAAAACGAGCATCCGGAAAAAAAAAAGAGGTTCCACACGGACTGTCGAGCACGTTATTGGATGCGCCCACTCCTCCCTGCACGAGGCTTATAAACCACAGAAACAGAGGAGGAGGAGATTGAAAATACCCCCCCTCTTTTTTTTTGCCCCTGAAGAGCGTTTGCAGTGGTTGTGTGGGTAACACAGCCCGTGAGAGATTGTTCACTGTTCAGGTTTCCCAATCAGCGACCTCTACAGTTACCCCAAACAAGCCGCCGGCATCACAGGATGTATGTGTGCAGCGATGGTGGCAGCGGCAGCAGCAGTGGCGTGGGTTTGCGTGAGCTCAGGGCCCGGAGCTTCGAGGGGAGTGTTTGGAAAAGAGAGCCGCGCTCCTTCACAGCGTTACATAAATCACAGATCCACACCAGATGGAGAGAGGCTGTGGGCCATTGCCCTTCTCGGAGCCTATGTGTCGGGCCACATGGGCCATGCCAACCAGGCCCTCAAGGACACATAGAAACAAACGTTTCTAAAACGTCCATGACAAAGTTCAGATGTTGCCTTCTCTATACCACTTAAGTTCTGTGGTAAAAATAAAATTAAAACTGTTTTTCTTCTCTTTCTATCTTCATGGGATGTGTGTATATACTGTATATATATATTAGGGCTGTCAATCGATTAAAAAAAAATAAAAAATAAAAAATTAATTAAATTAAATATTTAAATTCAAATGAATCACTGAATAATCAGCATTAGTGACATTAAAGTTCAAAAACTCTTTTATTATTATTATTTTCACTGTTCAAACAATTGCCATAATAATCTATGATATGACCTAATATGCTGAGGAAATAAATTCAAAAGTGCTTCGGGAAGAAGTTTTTTTTTCACATACAAGGCATTTCATTGCAGAGGACTTTATTTTCAAGACTTTATTTTTTATCAACACCATCAGGCCGTTTTTTACAAGTAAATGTTCCAATCAATGATCCAGGCAGCACGTTTTTCTTCTCTCTCCTTCATTGACTAGAATGGCTCGGGGTCAAAGGTCATACGGAATCGATTAATCTGCACTAATTTTTTTAATCAGTTATTTTTTCTCAAATTAATTAATCGAAATTAACCAGTTATTTTGACAGCCCTAATATATATAGATATACTGTATACTGTATATACTCTAACACAACTCAATATACTGCTGAAAAAAACAACAGCCTGACCAGCTTAAGGTGATTTGCTGGTTGACCAGCTTGTTTGACCACCCTATGATGGTTGACCAGCTGAATGTATGTTTTCGCAAGAGTTTTGCAGGTCTAGCTGGTTTACCCAACTTACGATGGTAATTCAGCTGGTTGTGCTTGTAATACCACTTTAAGATGGTCATTTGAGATGGTGTTGCTGGTCTTACTGGCTGGTTTAACTGGCCATGCCAGTTTATGTTGGTCGTTCTAGAAAACCAGCATGACCATCTTAGACCAACTATGTCAAGCTCGGCAGGCCGGTCACCAGCATGACCATCTTACACCAGCTGTATCCCACATGACAGGCTGGTCACACCAGCATGACCAGCTTCCTCAGACGGTCACACCGGCATGTCCATCTGGTGACCCAATCAGCTATACTAGCAAAGACCAGCAAGAGCTGGAAGAAAACAAGCAAAGACCAGCTAAAACCAGCTACCAGCATAATCTGGTTTCTAGCTTTTTTATATTTCAGCAGGGTATATATTGATTAGCCATAAAGTTGTATTGCGTGCAAGTCATAGTCAGTATAAATTTAAGCAATATAGCACAAGTGCAATATAGCACAACAATCCATGACCAACCCCACTCTCACTCGTGCTATATTGCTTAAACATAGCATTATGTAGGTATGGACCCTTTCAAGAGAGTTCCATTATCAGCATCATAGTTGGCCCCACAAGACTTCCTTTTTAACATTCCATATGTTATCTTAATGCAGAGGAAGTAGATTGGGGCCCAAATAGAACGTTCAAGCATTGTTTTTGTTTTTATTGTTGAAAGGGTCTATAGGTTATAGAGGGTGAGTTTCATATTCCCACTGGCCGATAAGAAAGCCATACTCTGATGATGCTCATGGCAGATTTCTGTAAGATTGCCAACCGTCCCGAATTGTGCAGGACATCCCATATTTTGGGTGATTTTGATTAGTCCTGTCAGGGACAGCTCCATTCCCGATTTTCAATCACAGCTCATCGGCCTTGTTAACTTGTCAATAGTAGGCTACTGTAAACGCACCTGGAACAAAGTGTCCAATGCCGCCGCTACCACGCACATCTCGCACTGTGCACGGCACCAAGGGACAGAAGGGGCACCACAATTTAGCCAGAGCAGCTTTACTGCAAACTGCTTTTCACTCTTCTCAGAGAATGATTACAATGTCAAAATGCAGCAACAGCATCTTATATAAGGATGATACTTTTTGGGTCCTCTCAGTCTCCATTATACAGCAGATCTAACTTGAACGTTATGCTACTCGTGTTAATTGGGAACGAGAGGGAGAGGGTGGAAGTTTCCAGCTGGCTTGTCATTGTTGGTAATTGATTTCACCTTTTTAATATAAGAAACGTTTAAAAGGAAATCATGAAAACAAAACAACAAAAACAACACAAGGAGATTGCGGAAGTATCCGGTTCACAGGCTACTGTCCATTTATAGGCCTAAAATGTGAGGGCACGTTGACATAGGCTGCACACACGCACTGTGATTTGGACTGTGATAGAATATTAAGTGTGGTCTTTGCCTTTGTGTAATGGAGCACATTATAGCACATGATAGGCTATGCCAATTGAAACACTTTCCAGTCGGATAGCTAGTCTATAAGTTCATAATTCACTTTTAATTGCAAACAGAAAATATCTAGCTAGCATCATTACATGCTTCTATTTCCACAGGAATGAAGGTTGTTTATACCAACTTAATATACTTATCATTGTTAATATTGTGCTATAGGCTTAAATGTATGTGGCACAAACAATGTTAAAGTTTGTGTACTAGCCATAGGCTATATTTGAATGGAGCTGGCAATAGCCTACTGTGTAGACAATGCTCTTAAAGTGACAGTTTGGGGGTTGGGGGCATTTGAAGTGAAGTGTCCCTCATTTGGGGTTGGGGAAGTTGGCAACCCTATTGCAGATGCATGTCCTTGTCCCTGTTCCTTTTCACTGCATGACACAAATAGTGTGGCACAAAACTGGGCTCTTTGAGGTGTACGCACTAATCGTGGCTTTGAACCTACCCTGTCTGTGAGGGCCGCCTGCTTGACAAGCAGCTGGTCACGGTCAGCTCGAGTCTGGGACAGCAGGTCTTTGAGGGCCCGGTTCTCCTCCTGTACTGAAACCTCAGCTCCACCCATGCTGGTTGCTGTGGACAGAGAAATGAAAGGACGAGACAAATGTTATGGGATGAAGGAATATGACAATGCCAAGAGCAGTGGACTTGCAGCAGCTTGAATTCAGGTATTTCAGATGGTGTATACTATTACTGTACGCAATTCTGAAAAATTAGAGCACTCTAACCCAATATAGCTGTCGTTGCAAAATATTTTCAAATTTCAAAAGGCCCTCCATTTCTTCCACCTCCACTACATCTAATGCGATACTGGTTGGACACAGCTTAGACAAAAGCCATATTGATTGCACCTATCCAGTTTAGTCACAGGTCAGCAGCACATGAGACATACAAGGTGGGGAAAGAGATCTCAGATGGACCTCTGACCCCTAGTGGTTACATGCTGTGAGTGATGAGCCTGTGGTATCCCTGCCCTCTGAATGCACACTTTGCATTCCTCATCCAATTAAGGAGGGACTGGAGAGAGACTGCTAATGATTACATTTAATGTAAACGGAGGTGAAGGCATTTACTGATTTATATTGGTATAGGTTAGAGTAGTAGGGCCTACTCTGCCGTTGTATTTGAGTTACTAGAACCATTCCTTGAATTTCCTTGGCTGTGTTTAATATACGAAGTGATAAGCAAAAATGGCTAAAATGGCTCCAACATTACTTTCTTACATCCTCCTTAGACGAGAGATTGGATTGAGGACCTCTGCTTTTATTTCAGAGATCTCACGTTTCTCTTCTAGTGTTTGCGAACGAAGAGGATTACATCATTGACACTGGGCCTCGAATTCTCAGACAGTGATAATGGTTTAAAAGGGAGAAAATATACATTGATTTACCTGCGGGAGAGTCGCTCAGGTTTCTGGTGACAATCTGTCGGATGCGCACAGGGACTGGTGCAGCGGTGGAACCCAGTTCTTCCCCCCAAATGGTGAGTGCCCTCTCTTCTGCACTGACATCCAGGAGGGAGTCTTCTAGCTTCTATAATCACAGTATTCACCATCGCCACCAGAACACACAAATGGGTACAACTGTAGGCTAAGGTAAATTAACATATAGATAAAAGCATATAGAAATATGGACCCATTTGTTCCAGAAATGCGCTCGCAGAGAGGGCTTTGCACACACGAAATAAAGATCATTTTGGTCTGAGACTCAGACTCATTCATTTAAAATGCAACCTCACTCACAAATGAAGAAGCACAAGCATTTGCCATATCGGTCACTACAGACCTGCTAGCCTACCAATTAAACTTAATAAGCGTCCGACACTTTTAAATATTACATAAAACCTATCCTCTTTCCTCTGGATGGGAGGTGACGGCGCTGATTAGTAGCGTTGTTTTGCATGACATTTTAAATCGACACAACACACTTTCAAGCCAAGTTCTCCATTACAATACCTGAATCACGGCCTCAAGTCCAGGAGACTGCGGCCTTTCTTCCCCTTGAGAATTCATCGAAGAATTTCTTGATCCAAATCTTCGTTAATGTAGGCTGAACTAGTGGTTTCCTTACAAACTATCGTTCATACCACAAATACAACTACAAATCACTTCTTACAACTTGTTGAGGCATGCAAATTCATGATATCAGTTCCACATGCAATGCAAAATCCCTTTCTCACTTAAAATACACTTCCTGAATTTCATTGCAATAATAAAATGATTTTATGCAATGGTTTGTAAAGTTTACTCCCTGACCAAAGGACTTTTCGGAGACTCCAATCACAGCACGGCGCGAGGCATATCCCAGAAAAAGTTGCTGTGGAAACCGGACGCTCCCGGGCCGTTGACATGGAAATAGAATGCAAGCTTATTTCCATGGCTACACTGACGCGGGGGCTGATGGTTTGTTTGGCTGTTGAGTGGTCACCTGCACCTTAGTTTACAAATTTCTTGCAGGGTCTGTTTTAGTAGACACCCTGAGTGCTGGTTAATGATCAATTACATTAACCAGGCGGGAGCCTCGGCAATATAGCGGGAGACAAATGTCTTGGGCTGTGTTAATATACAAGTATATAGGCCTTCTGTAAATATTTAGATATGTTCATGTTCACTTAAAAAATGGATAGATAGATAAGGGCCTACTTTAGGCTATCCAAGGGAAATTAAGCTGTTAGGCTACAGCAGCAATTTATATTATTAACATGCATCACACACATACAAGTTAAAAATAAAAATACATTTGAAGTCTCTGTGCAATTGATGGTAAACTGTGCAATGTCTCGCAATATTCTCCTCTCACAGCAAAGCATTTGAAACATTTTACAAGAAAAGTGAGCAAAAAAATGAAAAACATTGCCAGAGCCATTATTTCACAAGCACGATTTAATCATCTGTGAAAGGCACACAATTGAGTTTTACTAGATTCCTGAGGATGACAAAACACCTCTCACCTACCATCATCATACAAACATCTTGTTTTAAAGCACTTTAAAATACTTTAAATGAACAAAGAAACATCAAAGGTAAATGTACAACTATTAAAAAACATAATAAAATAGCACCTAATACTGCCGCCTGAACTGCGAGGTATCCCCCCACACACACACACACACATCTCCCAAACTGCCTGCAGGTGTACAAATCCAGTGTACAAGCTGTATCCTGAGGTGTATCCAATGTATCCTGACCACAGTGTGTGTGTGTGTGTTTGTGTTTGTGTGTGTGTGTGTGAGTGTGTGTTTGTGTGTGAGTTTGTGTGTGTGAGAGAGAGAGGGAGAGAGAGAGAGAGCGTGTGTGTATGTGTGTGTGTGTGTGTGTGTTTGTGCTAAGTCTCTTCTGGAAAGGGTTCTGTCCATAGTGTAGGGTCAAGGAAAATGGAGCAGCTTCTACTGTAGTGCCAGAGCCGAGGCAGAAAGGTCTCCACCCTCCAGGTGTTGGAGCCTCGGTTATACACCTCCACCTCCACCCCGTAGTCCCCTTCCATGCCCTTCCAGTGGCCTCCGGTGACGTAGAGCTTCCCTCCTACCGCCACCAGCCCCCCATTCTCATGGAGGGTGTGAAGAAACTGGACCTAAGGGGGTAGACACCGTAGTATTAAGTACACTGAGAACTAGTGCCATATGCCAGTGGCCAAAATTAACCCACTTAAATGCCACTGGCACTGGCAGCATGAACATGAATATATTAATCTTTGTTGCCTGAGCTGAGGGCAACCTCCTAACGTCATTAAAGGTCAATACAAGACATGCAGACTCTACGTCACCGAATGCTTACCAATGCCGGCCATCATCCATCATACCCACAAGACAGGGTCTAATTATAACCTGCTATGAAAACTCCGTCAGATGACCTAGTTAGATAATAACAGAAGGAGGGCAGATAGTAATAAAACAAGAGGTGCATTACCTTCTGCCACATGTTGGCCTCTGGGTCATAGAGATAGACTTTCTTGGTGTTGTCTGCGATGAGGTAAATCATACCATCCACAGACACCGAGAGAGGAGAGGAGAGGTACTTGGGGATGAAGGGAGAACAGATGATGCTCCAGCCATCTGTAGAATGGCGAGGGGAAAAAAAGTATCTCAGATTCTCTGAGCTTCATATTTTATGGTGTTTACAACGCAACCCCTAACACAGTGTTTCTGCTGTCCATGGCTGTCAGTGTTATCTTGCACCTTTGACATGAAGATAGAAGTCGCTATATCCATCCCTTTCAAGAGAGTTCCATTATCAGCATCATAGTTGGCCCCACAAGGCTTCCGTTTTAACATTCCATATGTTATCTTAATGCAGAGGAAGTAGATTGGGAACCAAATAGAATGTTCAAGCATTGTTTTTGTTTTTATGGTTGAAAGGGTCTATAATCCATCATCCTAACATCAACAACACCACATAAATAACATGTGACAGAATAACCTGGAACATATTGATTTCATCAAGTTGTGTAATATGTTGCTATAAATGTTGTAGTCGTAGGGGAAACTATGATGACACATGTGGTACCCCCTCCCTATTTTTGGCATGCAGTATTACCTATGACAGGGTTGTAGCACTGCAGCGTCAATGCATTGTATTTCACGGCACAGGAGCCAATGATGTATAGCTTTCCAAGGCAGCCAGTGGCACTGAAATTGGTGACATATCTCAGTGCTGGCGTTATGGAGGCCCAGCTGTTGCTATATGGGTCATAATGTTCGACCTCGACAACATCCATGGTGGTGCCTGGAAACAAAGGAAGGAAACATTTTTAATAGCAGAGCTGATTGAGGCCGCAGCAGGGACACAGACTAATGCTCACAGTGGAGTCCCAAACTTTGCTAGATTCCTGCTCAAGAAACTGCTCGCAGTGGTCAATATGCAGAACTTGGAGAAGCCTTTTTTCCTCTCCCATACAAATGCACAGGCAATAACAAAATCTGAATGCATCTGACCACAAAACCTGACATTTTTCTTTGTTTAAACAAAATCCTCTCTTAGAGGGGGCTTATACAGGGCTCTGAGCTGGCCGTGGTACACGCTTAAATCAAAATCTGTCTTCTCAGAAGTCACTCAAGGTTCAGGATTGACAAGCCTCAGGGCTTAAATAAAAAAAACCTGCCTCTTTAGAAGTCGCTCAGGGCCTCAGGAGAAGTAGGTATTTGGCCTGTCCTGGCTACCGCTTTGGAGCACATTAAACCAGACCGGCCTGAAAGCTTTTCCATTCGACTGGCCCATCGGCTCTGTGTGGAAGGGACCATATTTATTTTCTTACCTCCGATGACATAGATTTCTCCGTTGAGTGCGGCCGAGGTGTGGTTAGTCCTGGGCCGGAGCATTGGAGCTACCGTAACCCACTTCCCCTCGCGAGTGATGTACTTCCAGGTCTCCGTGGTTGACCAGGTGTTCGACTGCGACCCGCGTGACCCTCCTGTGGGGGGACAGAAGAATATCAATCTCGAGAAAGAGTTTTTAAAGATAACAAACACTAAGATATTTGTAAATATATATTGATCTAATTACAGTCACAGTCAACCAAGACGTGAAAAATATAGCAACTTTTCTTTTCTCCAGACCTCACATTCTATAATTGTAGCGCACTCAATTTTTCTGGTTACATCTGCCTTCAATTGTTCAAGTAAACGCGGGTGGTCGCTGGGTTTTTCACTTTTCCAGGTCATGGTTAATCTTCATCATGTTATCTGTTATGTGGCATTTCTATGCATTCTAAAAAAAAAAACCTCAGTCTCGTTTGAAATTCCCAATGGGAGTGCTACTTAGGCAGAAGTGGGATCTTTGTGAGCCTCTCCAAATCCTTGGTTAGAGCGGCTGTTCCATTCACCAAAACACCCCTAAAATGTGTGTATGGGGCGTTCATGATTCCCTCTGATCCTCTCTCAAAAAAGCATGGGCTCCACCAAAGGCCTGAGCTCAACATCGGATTTGTCTCTGTTTGCTTAAGTAAAAATAGCACTCATCTTTCGACACATATCTTGGAGAGATGAGAGATCAGTGAAAGCTGTTGCCTTTATGCTTCACTCCAGCCTCTGTTTCTTTTATTTGGTTACTTTTTTTTTTTTTTTTGAAGTGCGGTGGTTTTTGAAGTGCAGAGAAAAGGAAATGATGCAGCAGAGATCGGGACCCACCTGTGACATAAACGTCGTTGTTTAAGGATACCACAGAATAGCCCCACTTGTTGTAGTTAGGGAAGTCAGGAAGCTGGTTCCATTTGCCTACAAGAATAAAATGATATAATGCATATGCTGTTTGGATGCATCTTTATCAAATAGAAAAAAGAAAGAGATACAGTTTGCGACTTTGATGCAATACACTCTAGCTCTCCATGAAGCTCTCCTAGCACTGCAAATGGGAAACAAACATAGCGGCTCAGACAAAGCCATAAAGAACGCCACGCCAATCAACACATTGCTTCAGGAGCATGAAGGGATAATATCAACAATATCAACAACCTTTTACCCGCACCACAGGGTTGCATTTTAAGAAATGGCCTAGACAGAGTGTTACAGTCTGCCATTTTTCTCATTTAACATGTATTTATTTATTTCTGCTCATACCCTCCTTTGTGTCATAGTATGCACAGTTGTGGGGAGGCAAAATGGGGTTCCTGTCGTCGTCCTCCTCTTCATCCTCATCATCCGTGTCATCCAGCGAGCGACCTCCCACCACAAACAGAACTTCCTGGAGATTGTGCTTGTTGATTCGCGAGAGTCTCTCCTCAGAACCACCTGGCTTCAGGTCCAGTTTCTACCAGGATGCACATAGAGGAAGCAGAGTGAGTTTGACACAAGCACAGAGTAGTGGCTAAGGCCAGCATGCAGTAGCCTGAAAAGTTGTGGGTTTAATTCCCGGCTTCCTCTGCTGTGCCCTTGGGCATTTAACCCCGATTTGCTCTGGGGAGAATGGCCCTTGTAATATAATTCACATATGTTAAGTTGCTTTGGATAAAAGCGTCTGCCAAATTAATAAATGTAAAAAAGAGTGGATTTACTGTAAGGGAATAACTCTAGTATTTTGACCCGATGTATGATAAATGATGTGTTATAGTGCCTTCATCATATACATGGGAAAGGAAGGAGAGCAGTTTGATCCCAGGTAAGTGGTATGGGAACCTACACTGACTGATAGTATGCTGACTAACCTCCTTATAAGCAGTCTCTATAAGGTCCTTGCAGGCTGGTGAGTCCTGAATAAGACTGTCTTTCAGCAGGGTCTCGGTAAAGTAGGCCTCCGGTAACAATGAGAGTCTAGCTAGACCCAGCAGTTCTGGTAGGTGACAGAGTCGGCCCGCCACGTCATGCCTGACCCAAGTGAGCACCGCTTGGACACAGGATCGCTCGTCTCTGAGCTGCAGTCCCTCGTCCTTCAGGCACACCGCAAGCTTCCTTTTCTCCAGCAGCTGGAACTCCTCTCCGTGCTGCACGGCCTCAAAGTTCTCCAGCAGGAAGGCCCAGGCTTTTGCCACCACCTCGGGGCAGCCGTGGATGTCGCCAAACTCCAAGATGCCCAGGCAGTTGCTGGCGTCCATCTGGTGCTGCAGGTAGCGGCTGCACACCGCCCGCACCGTCTGGAACTGCAGCCGGCTGGACGTCTGGATCAGGCCCTCCACGTTGCCCTGGTTGATGGTCAGCTTGCCCGTGTAGGCGAAGTCCAGCAGGGTGGCTAGGATGTCGGGGTCGACGTCGCTGAGCTCCACGCGCGCTGCAATGCTCTCCACAAAGTCGCCCGAGAACATGGATTGGAAGTAAAGGCTGCAGAGGGCCAGAATGCCGCGGTGGCAGGGGAAGTCGCGGCCGCCCGCGCTCAGCGTGACGTCCACCAGCTTGGGCTGCGAGCAGAGGGAGCGCAGGCCATCCAGGATGCTCTGCGGGTGTGAGGAGAGGCAGAAGTCCAGGTCGTCCACGTTGCGCACCATGATGACAAGCACCAACGTTTCACGCTCTCTTTTCCAAAAACGCCTCCTACAACCACCTCTTTGCCCCCCTCTTCTCAACAGCTGAGTTTTCTATTTACCTACAGGAGACAGGAATGAAAGAGAAGACACACACACACACACACATACAGAATATTCTCAGACACATCCTAATCCCTAGGCTATCATCCATCATCATGGCTCCAGGGTATTAGCATAGCTGTGCGAGGGGACTGCTGTTGCCTTGAGGCCCCACAGCCCAGTGTCTCTGATCATGAGCGATTCATAAAGGGGAAGCACTTCAAAAATAGGCTAGATCCGTGAGAATTAAGTCATGGTAGCATACCAATATGGGTCAAATTAAAGACCAGCTTTCTGAAAACAGGTGCTTGCCAAAGGCAGTTTGACTGTTTGGGGCTTACTGGAAGAATATGATACTCAGGGCTGAGTTTCTCAACATTTACTGAAAGAGCATTAACAATGACTTCCTGTCCCAGGGGTGCTGTTCAAGACTGTTGGTTTGCGGTATTAAGAAATGATTGCTAACAAGAACACTCATCAAAATCAGGAGGAAAAAGTATCGGCGAGAGAGTTCCGACTTCCTCAGTCGTTTGATACAACTATGATTGATGAACAGCAGTGATTGAAAAACCTCAGAATCTCTCTGATGTCCTCGGAACAGTGGTCTGTGGTCAACTTTCTTGGAAGGTTTCAGGCCTATGACAAAAGGAAAAAGGAAAACACAGCACATTTTACATATAAATAATGTCACGTTCATTGTTTACATAACTGAGACCTTACCCCAACAGAGTGTAGTGTGAGGAAGCGTCTTGTGTAAGTGATCTAACCACCATGTGAAGTCCTGTTTACTTAGCAGTGAGTCCCGTTTTGAACTACGCTCTGCATGCAGTTCACCCTCTCCACTCTGAGACAATTGGAAAATCCCACTCGATCGTTAAGCCACATACCTGGGAGGAGAGAAGAGGGAGTAGTCACACATAGTTCGCCTGAGGAAACACAGTAGCACAATGGCTAGTTGAGACAGTGCGAGATCAGTAGCACTGAAAGCAACGAGGGCATTTGCAGAGTCACTGGTGTAGTCTGCTTGTCTTTCAGCTGGCTATTTTTAGGCCCCAACATTGGATGGGCGACCAGACTCAGATTCCATACAACACCCCCCACTAACACACACACAAACACATGCACACACTCACACACACACTCGCTCACCCCCACCTCTCACCTGCTCTTAAAGGCACATGCCCATTCACGACTAATCGTAGTGAAAGCACTAGAGATGCATCATGAAATCATTACATGAAATCAAACACACACTTACAGAGAAGATTACTTTAAAGGGGCAACTGGTCAATTGCCAATCACATTCTTATAGATGGCAATGCTATTTAATCAATAATAGAGGAAGTTTTATTTTAATAATGAATGTTGTAAGTTGTCAGTTGAGCATATTAATGTTTGATATTAACAACATATTAATCAAATCATATAGAAAACATCTCATCATGACAATTCATCATCTAAAACCTTTCATTCCAGTTTTTATTGTCAATTTGACCTTTGACCTACATTTGCTTCAAAATCTAAGAGATCAACATATTAGTTATTGTGGAAAGATATAGCAAAACAGATACAAATTGACACCAAAATAATGTCAAAAAAACATACTTATTTTCAGGTAGTCCATGAAGGAAATGCAGTAATAACTTATTTCAAGTGTTGGAAAAGAAATACACTCATGACTGCATAATCTCACTACTCAAAATATACTAAAGCTGTCAAGTCAATGTATACAATGTAAATTTGTACAAAAGTATCAAAAGATAGACAAACAAAGCCAAACTACTCAAAGTCAAAAATTTCCGCTTCCTTCTCTTTCCAAAAGGCAAAACTGCGGTCAATGTACTTGCAGATCTCTTCATTACTGAAACTGGAAATGTCCATTCCTTTTTTCGACTTGGCCCCTTCATCTGGAGTTGGGGTCTGGACAATGACTTTAGGTACTGGCCTCCTCTCCACCTGCGGAGTCTTCTCCGGGCTGGGAAGCTCGGCCTGGCCAGACCCGGCGCCAAAAAACCTCACTTTGATGTCCTCAAATCCGTCCTTCCACTCCCGGTTCCCGGCCTCAATGTCTTGGACAACCGCCTTGTGGAAGTCACGGACCGTCTCCCAGGTGAAGCGGCCCACATGGTCAAACACCTCGAAGCAGAGCAGGTGTCTCATCTTCCGCTCATCCGCGGGCAAGTCCAGCTCCAGGATGTGGAAGTAGCCCAGCATGAAGAGGTCAAGGGTCAGGCTGTCGTAGCTCACTGGCGCACCATCCACGCGGGGAAGGAACTGCTCGGGCGAGTAGAGGGCCTGCTGCCGGTTGAGGCGCCGGATCTGGCGTGAGGGGACACTGGATATCATGCTCCGCCAGTTCCCCAGCATTTTGTTGATGGTGCTGCGCTGCTTGAAGAAGGTTCCCAGGGAGCCATAATCAATGCTCTTCTTCTGGGGTACCACCTCAGCGCTTGTTTTGCGGCTGACAGTCTTCTTTTCAGAAGCCTCGGGTAAGCTCAGCTTCCTCTCTGCTTCCCTGGTCTTCAGCGTCACGGTGTAGGCCGACTTCTTCCAGTGGCCCAGGAACAGCACCACGATCCGTTCCTTGCGCAAGCTGGTTGTTTCCATGACATCCACAACATTCTCGTTGTAATCTATGCCCGAGTCGTTGCCCGGGTCTGGCTCAGGCGATGGAGAGCTACACTTAGGTGGTTCCACCTCAACACTATTCTCTACAGGAACCTCCTGGATGGAGATGGTGGTCACGTCTTCCTCAACCCCCTGAGGTGTACAGACCTGGTTCTCGAAATTGGACTTCAGGTTGCGCACAGAGACGCCAAACTGGTGGATCTCATTCTCAATCTTCTCCCTGTGTCCCCTCTTGGTGGTCTGCATCTCGGAGAAGACCGTCACCAGGTCATTGTTGAACATCTTACAGTAGGGCTGGTCCGTCAGGTTGGTCATGAGCAGGGACATGCTCTTTACGATCCCCGATATCCGGTTGCACCACACGGGAAGCGACACTTGGCTCTGGAAGTTGCGGAACTGGGTGTTGACACTGATGTTGACAATGGGCGCCGGCAGGATGTGCCGCAGCTCCTCGGCCAGGCGAGCCAGCTCCATCTCGTAGCCCTCACAGTTCCGCTGCATGGACACACTCTCGATCTGCCTCTCCAGGTAGATGAGGTCGTCTTCGGTCAGCATCTCTCCGAACGGCCCCAGGATGGCATTGTGGGAGTGGGAGTACCTCCAGCTATCCATCTTTGGGTACCTGTTCCCATTCTCCTGTAGAGAGAAAACAAGATGTTTGATTTTACTGATAAACCACCTGTGGCTTAGTTTTCTCAAGCCTTTGTTGATAGCGCACAACTTGCCATGTGTTACTGAATGGGGAGTGCATGGATCTCTGCCAAACTTGTAAATTGAGAGATCAGCTTAGAATTACAAGAGCAAGAGATCAAGTAAAACACACACCACCACACAAACATAAAGACACATTTTGATTATTTCATTTGGAATGACCAATACTGATTAAAACAACACAGCATCCAAATATTCACAAAGAGCCTGTTATGTTCCACCTGACAATACGAACATTGTCCTAATAGTCACAACCACAAGAATAAATTAATAGATAAATATATATGTTAAGGATAAAGATGGCATCGCCTTCTCCAAACTTGAAGACTGCCTATGATTGCTGACACAGAACAGTATTTATTTACTTAGAGTTCTTTTTACTCAGTCCAGCAATTTGCAAGCCTCTGACGCAGAGTCTGCAAACATGTCCTAGACTACCACAAAAACACACAGACACACACACAAGGCTAATTGAGAAACATTCATTTGTGCAAACTCAGCTTCACAAAACATTCATTTTTGCAGTTTCATAGTCGTTTTTTAATGTGAGTGAACACTAGACATCACCTTTCTTCTCTGGGCCTCGTCATCCAGGAGTCTGGCCTGCAGCTGCCTGACCATCACCTGCCGCTTCCACTCGGCGATTGGCCTCCCTCTCTCATCGTGCGTGGGCACCAGGGAGTCGATGTCGGACAGGTTGGCCTCCTCTGTGGGCAACACCACCATCTTGCTCTGCGATGGCCAAAGAGATAAAAAAAAAGAACCTTGCATTGATTTACAGGTAATTGTGTCCTGAGGGAGGACCATGCAACACATATTGGGATGCAGATGTGAGGAGGGGAGGATAATTGATTACAGCTTGTCCGGTGAAGACCGCTGTCATGCCGGCGTGTTTGAGGCTAACAACGTGCTTCGTATCGCCAGGAAGCTTCTTCTCTGCTTCCGCTGGCTTGGTCAGTTGGAAGTTCCTCATGACTGTTTTAATGACAAGCAGGATGAAAATAATTATTATTTGCCCCCCCCCCCCCCACACACACACACACACACACACACACTGCCACCACTCCTTCTTCATGTGTTTCCGATCATGTCCTAATCATATTTACACAGTGTGATTAAAGTGACTCATTTTCGGTCACTCATGAGGAGAAATCACAGAGCGGCAGAAAAAAAAAAAAAGAAGAAGAAGAAGAAGAAGAAGAAGAAGAACATGATGAAGAACATGATGAATAAGCCTGTGACATCAGTTCCCAAAAACTTCAATCAGGCGGCAAGGACCGCTATGGCCTCCCTCACCAGAGCTGTTTATCTGGAGGTCGGTCTTCATCAGCGAGCTCACGCCACCACTCAGGCTCGGGGGAGATGGTCCTTTGGATGCTGCGGGGTGCCGGGCCTGGGGGGACTCTTCCATCTCTGGCTGCTGGAGAGAGAGGGGGGGAGCGGCACACGAGTCATCATGGAAGGAGTCTGGGGTGGTTTGCTTTCAGTGGTTTTGTTGTGTTGAGTTTGGTTAAGCCATGACAACACAGGGTTATTTGTTTACATAAGCCTAAAGGGGCTGTGGCTTACATAACTCATTTTGGTCAGCCCAAGAGTTTAAAGATGTCTATTCTGTTCTGAGCAAAACAGATGATTTTGATCACAAAAGTGATCAGTGAGTGAATATTAGTAAATATGTGGGGGAAAGGGGTGTGTGTGAGACATCAAGTGATTTCAAGACTAAGCAAACAACTCATTGATTGACAGATTAAATGAATATTGTACTGTGTAAGTGAATTACTGAGTTACTAACTAATATGTTTGTTTCAAAGCCAGTGTAAAGCTAACAAACATATTAAATCATTTTTTTGTGCCAAATACTTAAATCTTCTGAATGAACACAAATATGGCCTGAACATCAGTGTGCTGAGTCATCAGTAGTAGACAGTAAGAGGGAAGAGGCACCTTCAGGCTGTCCATCTTTGGGCCGTTGCTGGGGGCTTCTTGGCGAGGGTGGCTAAGGTGACGGTAATAGTCCTCAGCACTGGGCTTCCAGGAAACACTCTGCCTTTCTCTCGCTTCCTCCTCCTCGATTGGAAATGCCTCTTCAATGGGATTATCAGTGGTGGATGGCTGGAACACACATGGAATATACAGTTTTAAAGCTGCATCGCACAGATGTACGTTTAATTCAAGTTTTGCAGACGCAAACGCTTTGGAAAGGTCAAAGTGCATCTCTGTCGATTTCACTCAGAGTGTCCACTTCAAATCCATGTTCGATGTGCTAAGTACATGAGAGAGCAAAGAAAGGAACCGTTTTCTAATTATACTTAAATAAGTTCACTTTGAATCCTGCAAGCCAATCTCAATCATAAACACAGCACAGAGGTCAAGGGTCAAATGTTCTAAGGTAAAGAGGTGCTCCCACTAACATGCTCACACTTGAGCAATGCTAAGGCCACACTGAATGAAAATCTCATTTATCACACTTTGTATTTGTTTTTGGAAATCAGATTTATATTTGCATTTGTGTATTTGTATATTTGGTTTAAATATATATTTTTTTATTTATTTTTTATTTTTTTAATTTAATATTTATGCTATCGTTTGTACATGGTGATAATGACCTTAGCATGTGGACAGAGGATTGAGAGGAGAGAAAAGAGAAATAGAGAGAGAGAGATAAAGAGAGAGAGATAAAGAGAGAGAGAGAGAGAAAACTGGGAAACCTCTGTGAAATTGGCCAGATTTCACACTACCAGAGGGTGGATATAGGATATATGGAAACATTTAGATTCCCCTTAATGAACCTGTAATGTCCTAATGGACTCCATGCAGAGCATATATCAAATGTGGCTCTCCAAGGACATGTGAGAAGAAAAAATATGGACACATGCACACACACACACACACACACACACACACGCACACATATGTGAGTGCGCACATACACACACACACACACGTATGTGATGCATATACACACACACACACACACACACACACACACACACACACACACACACACACACAGGTACATAGTCAAAAGCACAGAAGCTAGGTACACATACAAGTGCACACACAGACATGAGTATGCACATTGACGCACACGGTGCGCAGGCACACACACACACACACACACACACACACACGGCAACATCAAAGGGAGCTGTGATATGCAGCAGTATGCCATTGTGCTTCGTCTCCACGAGGTGGTCCTTGCTATTTCCTCTGGCATGGTACTTTGATGTCGAACAGCACGAAATATGCTGTGACATGGTTTGGGCGCAGGGATAAACTTCCCAGAAGTTGTGTAATATATAAATAGATAAACAGTGGAAGGACACAAGGAGGGAGGGAGCGAGGGAGTGGAAGAAAGAAAGAAAGAAAGAAAGAAAGAAAGAAAGAAAGAAAGATAATGAATGAATGAAAGGGAAAATACTTTGCAGAGGGAAAAGAAATACCAAGAATACCTCCCTGACCTTTCCAGTTTTCTATCACTCTGTCCTCAAGGAAGCATGTGTTGGTGAAAGTGTGCATAATTACGTGCAGTGGTCACTGTGGTGACATTTGGTTTGCATCAGCATCCCCCTGGCTCCTGATCACGCAGCAAGATGCTCCACGCCTACATCCCCTCCTCCAGGGCCCACCCAGCCTCTGATGGACAAAGCCCATGTGTGTGTGTGTGTGTGTGTGTGTGTGTGTGTGTGTGTGCTATGAGTGTGTGTGTATGTGTGTGTGTTGGGTGGGTATGTGTGTGTGGGGGGGGTCCAAACCCTCCAACCCATCCCATTCCCCCTAAAAAAAATGACAGAGGAGCCAGGACACCCTGATGGATTCTCACCATTCACACGCACCCCAAAAACCTTTGAGGCAAGCAGTAATTGCAAGAGAAGCAAAAATCAAAGTCGAAAGAGAAGTGGCAAAAAAAGACAGTCTCCCAACCATTGGGACATTAGGGCCTCAGATGAAAAAGACAGTCTGTTGTTTTTCAGCTGAGGGTAATTATTGGAGGGAAGAGTGAGAGCAATGATCCTCTTTCGTACCACGTCTTGAGCCCTCCAACATCAAAGCCCCCAGCCTGGGCTCCACATACTGCCTGGATTCCCCCAGCCGCTCCCCACCCCGGGCTGAGCTGACACTCCATCTTTCATTCGGAGGGACTGCTAAAGTTTGCTGTTGTTTTGGTTTATTGTGTGGTTACGCTAAATTTGCTGGCCCACTACTCGCGATGACAAGTGCCAGTGTTCTGCCCTCATCTAATAACAGTGAGATCTCCTCTCCTCAAGAATGACTTCATTTAAAAGAGCTTGCAGTGTTCATTCTGACCAACAGAACATCCAGTGTATACACATTCAGTCAATTAATGTAATCCTGCAAGCAACTGCGAAACCTTGAACCATGTTTGTTTTAATATTAAATATATATTAATTATTTATAATTAATTAATTTATTATATTAATAATTAATTAATAAATTTATATTAATATTTAATATAAAATCATACACACCTAATAACACAAATCAAAAAGTCCACTAACTGTATTAAAGGCACATTTTAAAGTGCTTGATCAAACCTAATTGGTCTCGAGGAGGATTTAAAAGTATCAGAAGCTAAGCAATAGCTCAGTGTAAAATGCATTCTTATAATGCACACTGGCATTTCACCTTCACTTTGATAAAACATGAATGTAAATCCTCTCACTAATAAACTCCTTATACATTCAGCCTTGAGTTATAGAGAAATATGCTTCGGTGTTAAATGGAGCCTGGTATTTGAAGGCACACTCTGAACTCCAGCAGAGAGAGGGGGGGGAAGATATATGTTGAAAGTGTCTGAATTTAAGAGGAGCTGGGTGAGAGTGTTTTGAGGAGTTGTCTAATCTCTCGCAGTTCATCAGCCTCTCGGTCGCGAGCCCCCACTCTTTGATATGCACTCAGTTCCCCCCGCAAAGAGCAAAAAAATACCCCGACTGTTTGAATAACACAATAATGTTGAATCTCAGTCAATAAATTATTTCAAGGTCAGTTTTATGAGAATTCAAAAGGCCGACAAGAACTGGCAGAGTCCCAGGAAAGCAGTCTCCTTGAAAACTTTGATAAGCCAGCGTGGGTCCTGTTAAAAACCATGAGATGAATATCCTTGACCTGAGGACCCTAAGCATAGCGCAGAACTGCATCGGTTTATCATGTGATGAAATCGTGTGCTACCACGGAACACTTCAAAGGCACACATGCATTATGATGAAAAGTTGTTGAGATAACCACACATTAATTACACATTAAAAACAATAAAACTATACTGGTGTTTAACATCTGGAATTCTCAGACTCAATTCTATAATACTATTCACAAAACCTACCCTTAAAAAGACAAATCCTAAATAAAATTGTTGCTCAATAGAGGTCACTTTTCATCGAGAAAACACATAACACACCTGATTAGTCACATAACATCTTCCCAATGTTCTATCCAAAAATGACCAGCCAACCAATCTCTGAAACCCACGCAAACCAACTACTACTTACGCAGCTCGTCCAAGTTCGATGCTCGCTGAAATCCAGTCAAGTTGTGACTGAGTGATGTGAAGCTGACACACAATCTGAAGATCAGAGTGAGCAACTCTGTTTCACACCAGCATCTCCTCCTGCTCACCCCACTGGCCTGTGGCCAAGAGCCAATAAACAATAAACTTCAGGACGATAGGAGCGTCCACTTAATAATTCAGACGAGGGGATTGGGTGGCCCGGCAATGTCACTAATGAAGAGAGCCATCCACCGGCCCCACATGCGAGTGACAAGCAAGTTGTCGCACGAAGGAGAAAAGGTATCAGCGGAAAAGGGCTGTCAAATAAGCCCCGAGCTGGACGAGACACCATCTCCGCGTTCATTTCAACACTCCTTTTTTCCGCTTGCTGGCATCGAACACAGGCGTGCAGCTACTGTGTCACGCTCGCTCTGGCCCGCGCCGCGGCCAGCTGCGATCGCCAAGCACCAGGTGCCAGCGAACCAGAGACAAAAACAATTGAGAAAATAGATGGGTGTGTGTGTGTGTGGGCAGGGGGTGAGAAATCTCAGAAACCAGAGGAAGTGCCAGTGGTCCACTCAGAGTGATAGGGGCCCAGGAGTCGGTCAACTCATCGTGCTAAGTGGAGAAACGCGAGTGTGACAGCTGCCACCCACATAGCTGCATCCCAGGCCTCATTAGCGGTGCTGACCCATCGTGCCACAGTTTTGGCAGGGCCAGGGCAGATGTTGTGACAGGGTTCAACCACTTCCACACGCTCCGTTTTCTGCCCTCAACCTTCCCACACTTCCCATAAGACCCCCCCCATACACAAATTAGCCAATGTCAGGCCTCAAGCAAGAGGAGCTAATGAACAGAGAGTTTGTGAGGGCCTATGAATGACCAACCATACACTTGGAGAAAACATGGAGCTCTGGCCACAGTATACTACTGGTCTGGTTTAGCTGTGTGTGGAGCGTTCATTCCGCTGTTTCCCAAAGATGACCAGCAATTCCAGTAAGATGTTAAAGTTTTATTGCGCTCATTTAATGGCCACAGGGATGCTCATATTGGATTCACTCCCAACCTCCACCCCCTCCCACAAAAACCTAAAACATAAAAAAATAAAATCATCCTGTAATGCATGCATGCAACAATGTTTCCATTTTAGATTTTTTCTTTTCTTCTGAAAGCGCATAGCTAATTACTGTGGGTTTGGAGAAGGCACTCGGCATCTGAAGTAACATGAGCTTGTTTTAAGACCTGACTGGGGGAATTAACCAAAGGAAACCGTACCTCAGCTTTTATGACAGATGAGTGAGGCTCTAAGCCCTCACAAAGCTCCCTTAGTACCCTCTAGTGGCTATACAAATTGCAGTTTTTTTGCTTTCAGGCTCCTGCTTTGATTGTACCCAAAAAGCCACTCTCTTGGAGGTAGAAGCCATGGTCCTGAAACTAGACTATTTTTCTTGGGTTATGCCCACCCAAGGACCTTGGTGGACGCCACACCACCCTAAATTAGGCAAACCCAGCAGTCCAGCAGCGCGCCTGTATTTACATGAAGTCGGCGCTCTGTAGTCCTGCCCAGGTGCTCGTAATGGGCCTGTAATGGATGTGAACGCCCACCTGACGCGGGTATCTCGTAGCAGCGGCATTTTGAAGACCAGATGGACTTCAGAGTCCCCCCCTCCCCGAGAGAGTGAGGGGTGGAAGTCATAGAGACCTGTTGTAAAATAAACCCCAACATTGTTTGTTTGATCGCAGCTGTCTCCGTGGAGCGGCACTGGCCCTCACGAAGCGCCTGGTTCGCCCCTGAAAAAAATTAAAAAAATAAAAAAGCAAGAAAGAAAGAGTGTGACCTCTTTGGGACTCAACCAAAACATGAGGAAATGCCTAGCACGCAACACTCTGGCCACTAGCCCGAGCAATCCATTAAAGGTGCCTTTTAGGAAATGAGAAGGGCTGGCTGCACGCATCCCGGCACTGAGGCACCCATGGAGCCCTGTGAACTACTTAGTGGTCTGTGAATATGTGACACTTAGCACGGGTAATTCTGACACATCGTTTTTTTCCTCCCCCTCCTCTTTTCAGCGGTGGCCTGCTGTTGCACTAGTCCAAAGATCCAGTGGCGCGCTGCTGCTGCTGCTACCCAAGTAGTGAATTATGTGTCGCTGGTGGGAACTTGGAAGGATCTGGAACAGAGAGGTTACCGTAGGGTCCTGGAACACTGAAACTGTAGAGGAAATCGTTAAGTGTTATCATCTGTTTCTGATCGTTTCATGTCATTAATCAAGCTCCCCTCCTCCCTCCTCACTCTGTTTCAAACTTCAAACACGAGAGCCTCCACTGGGTCTCTCATAAGGATGCTTTCCGCAGGCTTCGGTAAGTCAACTGGGGTCCAGTGGAAACAATCACGTAAATGCTATCACATTTAGTCAACAACCTGCTAAATGCCTCCAGGCTTGCACACGTACGTGGCCAAGCCACTAAAGACTCAACTGGAAAGAAAAAAAAAAAAAACACTCCACCTACACGACAAAGTCGCCACTCATTTCAGGCATACTCTTGATGATGCCAACAAACATCCTGCTCTCGAACCACTCCAGAGGATGGGGTTACCAACGGCAGGCGTAGGAACGGTGAAAACCCTGAAACTGAAGCCCTGGGATCTCATAACGGGCTCAGGCCCCGCGGCCCTCCACCTGAGCCCGTGGAGCCTGTAGGTAACTGATAGGCCCCGGGAGCACGACGCCTTCGCCAGCATCTGATGCTACACCGGGGCCCCGGCCGCTAATTAGCTCCTCCATTGTTGCGACAGCTCGAGTTATTTCGAGCGCCGAGATGGCTCCACTCCACTCCGGAGCTCACCGGCCCTTCATCATCATCACCACTGCACCGCCCCAATCCCCCCCACACACACACACAATCAACGCCACCCCTTAACCCCTCCCCACAGCCAGGCTCACTTCAAAGCATGAGCGCGAGGTGGCTCAATTATTTACGGGCTCCCCCTCGCGCTCAGAGGGTCGACAGCTGGCGTGTCTGAGGGCTCCGGCCGTGGCGACTGACGTGAACTTTTTGAGTGATGTAATGGGCCGAGACGGACGGAATGCGAAGAGGGACGCGTCTCCACTGGGTCGTGACGGAGGCGGTGGCCCTCTGTGGACACGCCACGCTAGACAGGACAGGCTTGCTGCTGATAGGTCTTTGACACACAGTGCTGTATGACACTGAAGTCCATGACCAGTGGCTTAGGGCAGGCGATTTACTGTATGCCTAAATGGCCCTGCCGCACATGGTGCCTTTAAGTAAGACTTTCCTACACTACATCAAAATAAATGGACCAGTGGACCACTATTTCTATAGAGAGCTGAGGCAGGTGTGACAAACACGCCTGCTCCAAAATAAGACCAGCGACCTCTGAGGCACTGTTAGGTCACGCAGTTCCGTGGGTGATGAACTGTAAATTACAGTAATTGTGGAGTGTGGAGAGACACTCGTGGGACACACCAACAGGTCTTCTAGAATTCTCCCTATTCTGAGTTTGGAGGGAAAGCCTGGGCCGTGAGACCCGCAGGTATCGGTGTTTTGCTCCTGAAAGATTCATCAGCCATAATTACGGAGCATCTTGCTTACCCCACTAAACAAAAGAGTTGTCGTTCTAGGTCACTGACATCACATGTCTGTCTGCACCCACACATGCGCACAAACATGCAAACACACAAATGAACACACACAAACATTCACCACCATCCTATCTTGTATACACACATTGTGTATAACATACACAAAATGTTGCATAGATTTGCCTCTGTCCTGTTAAAAGTCAGCACATAAAAGAGAATAATGCTGCTACTGTTTGTCAAAAGCATAAAAAACATACATGTAACATAACTGTAGCATCATTTTGGAAGTAAGACTACTTGCATCACTTCCCAACTGGCTGCTGGTAAGGTAGCTTACAGTGTAGATGGTCATATGTCATGGAAACTTAGGTAAATTACACCACAATGCGAGTTTTGATTTGTTTTCTATTTACTGATGCCACAAATGTGGCAGGTTATACATGACAGTTAGCCTTTTTGTGGATTTGTTATTCAGTAATGGTCATTCAAAAACCATTAAACCCTCTCATATTGGGTTCAGAAGTAAGACACCTCCTCTAAGATATATGAGGAAGGAATCTGTGAGGTAAACATTCTGCATATGGACAAGATTCTAAGTGGCACCCTGCCCCCTAAGGGCTGAGCTACACCAGGCACGTAACTGAAGCATTGCGTTCGCATTGCGTCTGCTGCAACAATTAGCTTCCACTATAATCAATGGAGGTAGCTACACCAGACGTGATAGCGGCGCGTACGTTCGAAAAAAATAGACCATTCATCTAAAATGGATTTTCTGGCGTGCATGAACAGGCAACTTCGAGTTGGCAGCCCTGGTGTAGCTTAACCTGTAAAGGTTCCGCTTGCTGTTGTTGCAAAAGGACAAGTTAAAACCGTTTTTATGAGTAGAGCAGCAAAACAGCTTACCTCACCTCCAAAATAAATAAAATAAGAGCCCCGTTGTACGCCCCTCTCAAAGGGATTAGAGGCATCAATCAAAAGAAGTATGTGTGTGTGTGTGGGGGGGGGGGGGGGGGTGTTAATCGGAAATTGATCCTAGAGAAAAGAAGACTAAGAGTGAAAAGAGGAGGAGGGATTGGGTGAGGTGGGTGCCAGTCTCAATTCTGTCTCTTTCTCTCTCTCTCTCTGTGCGTGTGTGTGTGTGTGTGTGTGTGCGTGTGTGTGTGTGTGTGTGTGTGTGTGTGTGTGTGTGATACTGGAAAAAGACTTAAAATCTTTAGAAAGGTTGAGACAAGAAAAATAGCTCTCCATATGTATCTTGTTTTCATGCATTTTCGCTGTCTATGAGGGAAAATACACTTCATATTTTTCCAAAGCAGATCTTCAACAGTGATTTGTAAGTGATTTATGAGTAATTGTAATCTGCCAGGCAGATTTCAGTCCGTATGCGACAAAGCAGCCATTTGACTACAAAACCTTAAGAAAATTATCAAGAACAACAGACAGAAAGATAAACACATAACTGCATCACCAAACTGACCACGATAATCACAGGTTATATTTTTTGTGGATCCCTAATACTAACAAGGACAGTTCTGTATGTTACCAAAAGGACAACAGGTATGTGGTATTGTTGGTATTACACACATTTTAAAAGACATACTGTAGTATTTTACTAAACTAAAATGGTGAAATTGCGTGATTTCATAACATAAATCATGGTGTTGTTGTTATCATTCCCTACTGTTATTCATTTTTCAGAGTGTTTCCCATTCCACTATGATGTTGCTATTTATTTAACTCTCCCTTTTGAGATCACTTCAAAAGATCTCAGTTGGGCTCTGTTGTTGTTGTTGACTCAAAGAATAAACACACTGAGTGCAGACAAGAGCGTACTGGAACACAAAAGACCCAGCATGCATACTTATCCAAATTTTAGTTGACTTGTCAAAGCATGAAAACAAATCCGTTAAGCCTACGCATGTCAGTCCAGCCCCTTGCTTTTAAACCTTCTGGCTAAACACGCTTGTTAAAGCTTGCAGAGATTCTCGTCCATGGTAACCTCTGGCACGACACTGTTGTGCTGTGTGGTGTTGTGAGAGATGTTGTTGGCTGATTTATTGGTGTGCGTGTGTGTGTGCCGTGTGTCTTACAATTCGCTCCGCGGCACGCAGGTAGTTGGCACAGTCGTAGTGGCCGTTGTAGTCGGCCAGGTCAGCTGCAGTGAAGCCGTCCACATCCCGCTCCGAGGGGCTAACCCTGCCCGCCAACAGGACCCTGCAGCACTGTGGGGAGGATGCCGGAAGGCATGAGGGAGCCATCACACTTAATAATCAATCCATCAATCAATCAACCATTCAACTAATAAACCAATCAATCAAAGTATATTTATAGGGATAAAGCAACTCAAAGAGTATTTTCCCTGTCTCAAATTCATAAAATATGGGGGAGAAGGAGGAGCAGGGATAGAAAAAAAGTAAAGGAGAAGGAGAAGAAGATGAAAAAGAAGAAGAAGAAGAAGAAGAAGGACTCAGAAGGATAGAAGAACCAAGCCACCCATTCTGCACCACATGCCTACCTCCAACTCTCCATTCTCAGCAGCATCATGCAGGGGTGTCCCTCCCCAGTAGTCCTGGAGCACCTGGGCCCCCAGACGCAGGAGCCGCTCCAGAATCCTGTGGTGCCCGGCACTGGCAGCAAAATGCAGGGCTGTCGCCCCCTCTTTGTCCTGGCATGACAAGCTGATGTCTGTAAAGGTGGCCTGTAAAAGACATAAAGTACAGTCTTATTGACATTACATTACATTACAGTATGTGTGTGTTAGATAGTTAGACTACCATAGTTAGATGTGTGTTAGTGTGTGTGTGTTGGGGGGTGTCGTGAGTGTGAGTGAGTATGTGTGTGTGTTAGATAGTTAGACTACCATAGTTAGATGTGTTAGTGTGTGTGTGTTGGGGGGTGTCGTGAGTGTGAGTGACTATGTGTGTGTGTTAGATAGTTAGACTACCATAGTTAGATGTGTGTTAGATGTTAGACTAGCATGTGCTCATGTGGGACTGATACTCACCAGCCACACAACGAGAGCATGGTGGCCCATGTGGGCTGCAGCGTGCAGAGCACTCATGCCATCGTGTGCCCGCAGGTTAACGTCCGCCCCGCAATCCTTCACCAGGTACTCCACTATGTGCAGGTGCCCCTCCTGGCTAGCCAGGTAAAGAGGGGTGGCACCCATGCCAGTCTGACAGTTCACACATCTGCATCACAGGTAAACATATATGTTTTGACCGGTTAGAAAAAAAAGACGATAATATGGACTTTCATTTAAAGTTGTTTCAGCGTTACAGAAGACAGGCCATGGTGGGCTAGGGTCGGACCTGGTTTAGGGTGCAACAGCAGAAATCAACTGGAAAGAATTTCCCTGTCAGAGGATCCAAGGAATACATAATCTAAGGGCTCTTAATAAAGCCAGGACATACATACATACATACATACATACATACATACATACATACATATAAATATACATATGCATATGTATATGCTGCTCTCAGTCTTACAGATTTCATTCCAGACATTTCCTTCGAAAGAGCGTGTATATTTTCCCACAATGTCCTAAACATTCTCTCAATCAACCTGTGTGGCCAGCAATGTGAGATTCTCTTTAATGATCCAATGGCAGTAAGGGTGGGTTCTGGAGGACCCAAGAATGCTTAATTAAATAAACCCCATCTGGTGCTCTTCCTACTGCAAAAAATAGGACCTGTGCTTTCACCTGACTGTGTTTGGACTAAAGTTGAAAAGTATATCCTCTGCAGAACACATTAATATCATGTTTGTAGGGATCAAAATGCGGTTAAAAACAGTCTGAGGTGAAGCCACAGTACCCTGGATGACCCAGTATGTTCAGTCATGTCCAAATAGCCCTGTCTGGCCACATGTTATACAACACACACACACACACAGTAAAATGAACAGTTTTGTTTTATTATATGAACTACTGACAACATTTCTCCCAAATTCCAAATACAAAATAGTCATTTAGACCATTTATTTGCAGAAAATGACAAAATAATGTAATTTAGGTCCAAGGTCAAAATAACAAATTCATATAAATGTATAAACAACACAATACTAATGTTTTAACTTAGGAAGAGTTCAGAAATCAATATTTGGTGGAGTAACCCTGTCAATCACAGCTTTCATGCGTCTTGGCATGCTTTCCACCAGTCTTTCACATTGCAGTTGGGTGACTTTCCAGGGGTTCAGGTCTGGAGATTGGGCGGGCCATAACAGGGTCTTGATTTGGAGGTCCTTCATCCACACCTTGATTGACTTAGCTGTGTGGCATGGAGCATTGTCCTGCTGGGAAAAAAACAATCCTCAGAGTTGGAGAACATTGTCAGAGCAGAAGGAAACAAGTTTTCTTCCAGGATAACCTTGTACAGTACGTGGCTTGATTCATTGCGTCCTTCGCAAGGATGAATCTGCCCGATTCCGGCCTTGCTGAAGCACCCCTAGATCATCATGATCCTCACAGTGGATGTAATTTCACAGTGGATGTAAGATACGTGGCTTGTAGGCCTCTCCAGGTCTCCATCTAACCAATCCTTATGGTATTTTGCAAACCCCAGCCTGGCTTTTCTTTGTTTCTCATTGATGAAGGGCTTTTTTCTAGTATTACACAACTTGAGCCCAGCCCCTAGGAGCCCGTTTTACTGTTTCAATGGCAAATGGCACTTCACCCCAGCTGCCATTTGCCATTCTTTTTGTAGGTCACTCGATGTCATCCTACGGTTGCTGAGTGACATTCAAATGAGTTGACAGCCAGTGGAGAGTTGATTGACGGCCATCCCAGTCAGTGGAGAGTGTTTTCGCCCCCCGGCGGTCTGTAGCTTTGTTTTCCCCAATGTCTGCTGCTTGACCTTGTTCTTATGAGCCACCATCTTAGAAATTTTAAGGATGAAGGCAAACTAAGGGCTGAGCTACAGTACACCAGGCGCGTAACTGAAGCGTTCCGTTCGCGTTGCGTCTGCTGCAACAATTAGCTTCCACTATAATCAATGGAAGATGTGATAGCGCCGCGTCCGTTAAAAAAAAATAGACCATTCATCTAAAATGGATTTTACTGGCGTGCGAACAGGCGCTTCAGTTCTGGCCTGGTGTAACCGGCTGTAACGCTCACTGTATCCCTTCTTTACTTTAAAGTTTTTTTTTCAACTCTTTTGGCATAGTCAATAGTTATTTTTGGATTCCAATTGCTTTTGAGGTACTACTACTTTTGCCATACAGCTGGTCCTATTGCAAGAGGATAGTGATGACCACAGCAGTGGTTTTTATACTTTTCCTTGCTAAATAACATTTGGTTAACCTAATCAGTACCTCATTAAAACAAAACTCTGGCCAAAATGCAAGCTAGGGTCTTTTTGTGAATGTACCCGAGTCAAACTTTTTTTTTTGTTTAAAAGCATAATTAAGACATAAGCGCCACTTTTAAGATTGACCATATTTTCCTTTTCGGGTCAAATGGCCTTTTGAAGTATAAGTATAAGTATATATACTTTTTTGATCCCGTGAGGGAAATTTGGTCTCTGCATTTAACCCAATCGGTGAATTAGTGAAACACAAACAGCACACAGTGAACACACAGTGAGGTGAAGCACACACTAATCCCGGCGCAGTGAGCTGCCTGCTTCAACGGCGGCGCTCGGGGAGCAGTGAGGGGTTAGGTGCCTTGCTCAAGGGCACTTCAGCCGTGGCCCACTGGTCGGGGCTCGAACCGGCAACCCTCCGGTTACAAGTCCAGCGTGCTAACCAGTGGGCTACGGCTGCCCCAAATGAATGGGAGTGCTAGGGCATTACTATTATGGCATTAAAATCACTATTTTTAAAGCAACGCCAAAGAGTTTTTTGTACCTTAAAATAATGTTTCCAAAATCGTTTCAGTGGTTCATCAACTTGTAACAGGGTGAACGGCACTTCTGCATTCGCTTTGCGGCCCTCTATCGGCTATAACCGCACTATGTAAGTTTGCCAGATCGGGTAGCGGGTCTGTAGTTCGATGGAATGAGACATAAGAAACTACAAATTTGACTTGCATCTGATGTCGCAATACATTGTACTTTCATAAATCGTGCAACATATTCTACCATGTCTATGGTGCAAAGCCGGTGCTGGATAAACAAATAGCGTGTGTGCAACAGAGGGAAAGTTCTTTGGTGTTGCTTTAAAACACTAAGAAGGCTCGACACAACAAGAAACTTTGCTCAAAGTATCATCAGGGTCTCTACACATGAACTCGAGCATTGAGAACATTGTTTGTGTACACAGAGTTTACTACAAAGAAAGGTTTTGAACAACTCACTTTAGCAGTTGATTTTTCCGCTCGCCGCCATCAATAAATGAGTCGCTTTTAAACGAAAGTTTGACTCGGGTACATTCACAAAAAGACCCTAGGTTGCATTTTGGCGAGTTATATATAGGGCTGTCAATCGATTAAAAAATGTAATCGAATTAATTACACACTCTGTGATTAATTAATCTAAATTAATCGCATATATAATTTTTCCTGTGACAGTATTTGAAATATTTAAATTCAAATCGAATCATTGAATAATCAGCATTAGTGACATTAAAGTTCAAAAACTCTTTTATTATTATTTTCACTGTTCAAATAATGGCAATAATAATCTGTGATATGACCTAATATACTGAGAAAATAAATTCAAAAGTGCTTCGGGAAGAAGTTTTTTTTACTACAAGGCATTTCAGGCCACAGATATAACCTAGGGGACACAATGAAAATAAATTAACACTCCCCTCAATGTCAACACTATTTCTTTGCATTGAACTCTAGTGATATGCAAATTCCTTGCTGCAGACATTGCAGAGGACTTTATTTTAATCAACATTTTATATTTTTAACACCATCAGGCCATTTTTTAATGCATTGCAGAATTAATAAATAGAAATAGTGGACAAATGGCTCTGGCATAAGATGTAGATGTAGATGTACTGTAGGTGTACATTATATGTAGATGACCATGTGACTATACAATCCAGGAAACCCAGTCAGGTGTCATAACATGTGACAAAGCACAGGTGATTACATACGGGCTCCTAAGTAAGTATGTACTTCTGACAATGGAGAACCTATTCAATTCACCAGATCTGGAACAGCTAATCCACTTGAGTACAAAAAGGTTTACGGTAAACCTGTGAAAACATCAGTAGTAGCCTATGGTTTCTAATGGTGGTGGCTCAAGTGTTCTCAGTCTGGAGGGAAGCTATGGACGCCCAGAGGCAGACAGTCTTGCCTTTGAGCCCTGATGGCTACAGTATCGGACTGATGTCTTCCCCTGACAGGCGTGACGAGGGAGGCTTTTGCTGAGCTGACATGTGACTGACCGCTGTTATCTATTATTTATCCTCACAGACGACCACATGTGATTTTCCTGCTAACTGTCACACACACACACACACACACACACACACATTCACACACACACAATGTCAAAGAGCTGACACAGGGCCTCAACATATTTTCAATCTACTGAAGTCCCAAAGAAATGCCTCCTCCCCCTCACCAATAAGAAACATGAACAAAGTCCTGCAAATGAAAAAAGACTTGAAAACATTACAGATGGTAATCCTCTGCTTGGCTCTGTCACACGCAGTGTTAGGGTTTGAGACAGGAAATGACACTGAGGGCCAGATGTACTAACGCGTTTGCGCCCACTTCAGGCGTATTTGTGTCGCAACGTGCGTGTAAAACAGGGGTGGGCAAACTTTTTGGCTCAAGGGCCACGTTTGGTTTTGAAAATTGGCCGGCGGGCCGCACAACAACCCCCCCACCCCACCCCCCACGACACACACATAAAAAAATTAAGTTATTAAGTATGAAAAGTATTTCTTTTAAAATATGAATTGCTTACAAATACTGCTAATTTTATGCTGTTTAACAAATGTATAAATTTTGCACTGGCTATGGCTAGCTATGGCTAGTGCTGTACCTACCGCCAGGGATGAATTACTGCACGGGCCTACAGGGGCCCAAGGGGTCAGGGGGCCCTGAAGCCCAAGCCTCTGCATGGAATCATTACCTCAATATCAACAAATCAGGATATAGGCTATGAATCTGTCTGAATTTAGTATTGGCCATCCCCAAAATGCACCAGAACACAGGAAATTACATCAAACAAATTAAAAATGTTTTGGGGGAGGACCCCCAAACTCCCCCTCCCACATATGTGACAATTAGTAGGGGGTCCTTAAAGGAGAATTCCGGTGTGATATTGACCTAAAGTGTGTTGAAACATGATACCGAGTGTGAACGTATGTCTCATAGCCCATCTCGGCTTGTCCCCTGCACTCCAAAATCTGGCGCTAGTTAGCCGATGCTACCAACAGCTTTTCAATGGTGGTGCTTCGTGATCGGCTAGCCATGCAAATAAATCACTGTTTTACACCATTTACGAGGCTCAATGTATCTCCACACTTCATTGGTAGACTTCCGAGGGCCCTGACATTTAAAACGAGACATTGAGAACTTTGAAAAAGCACTGGTAGTTTACTTACAAGACGATTTATACAGACAGTATCTTCACGAAGTTTAGCGTTTGCAGCCATCTTGAATTTAGTCACGATAAGTCGAGCGACGAGTAATAATTAACAGGTATGATAAGGGATCAGATTCCAAAAATAATTCAGTGGAAACTGGAATCCATGCATTTTCACTGAATTATTTTTGGAATCTGATCCCTTATCACCACTGGAATCCATGCATTTCCACGGAATTATTTTTGGAATCTGATCCGTAATCATAGATCCCTTATCATACCTGTTTTTTGCGGGCCGCAGTTTGCCCACCCCTGCCCAAGAGGGTCAGACCGCAGACACGCACCCTCCCACTATGCAGTCTCAGTGACACTAGGTTGCCAGGTTGGTGGCACACTTCCGGTTGCTGGCGTTTCTACGACACAGCATACGTCCAGAGGCAGAGTCAGAGCCTTTACGAGCCGCACGTGCCCACGGGCGGGTCTGTCAGTCACTCACCCTCCTGCAGAGAGAGAGAGAGAGCGCTGCCAGTAGAGTCACGGGACACCACACGGAGGCTTCTCTGGGTCACGGGTGGTATAGACTCAAAACAAAGCGCCAACCATATCTCTCAATGGCCACACTCTCCTCTACAATGTGCTGTGTACAGGTGTCATGAGCCAGGTCCTGAATTTATACAAAGGCTAAAAAGAGATGTGTGCTGTGTGGGGTTGGAAGAGGTTTGTTTAATATTGTGTTCACAAGTTATTAATAAAAAGGCTTTCAAGAACATCAAAATTACATTAAGTCCACAGGTATATAAAACTAGCATTAGGCCTATAATATCACTGCTGATAGGTAGGCGAGAGTGTTTATGATATAATAAAAATGCTTTAAATAAATAAATTCTAACTAGAATACTAAAGAAAAAAAGGGGGGTAAACATGGGCATATTGTAGAGCAAGGACATGCCCTTTCGGCCAATGACAGTGATCAACCTTGTATGGTGTGTCAAAATGTGCATTTCTGGCACCTTGCCACGTGTCATATGAAAAGGTTTTGCGTGCGCACACGAAACTTTCATTTGCTCACGTGAAACTTTCATGTGCGGACATGAAAGTTTCACGTGCGCACATGAAACTAAAACTTTAGATTTTTGTTTTGCTCATGTCCGTAGGGGCTCTGTAGTTTTATCTGTTGCTGTGTAAATAAATATATTTATTGCACTACTATCCTAGTTGAGAGAAGTGTAAACCCAATATGGTGGTGGTCGTACCCTGGTGCCTGATGAATTAACAGCTTTAGACAGGTGAGGTCTCCCTTCGCTGTGGCGTAGTGGGCAGGCATTGCCCCGCAGACCGTCGTGTCCTGAGCTCCGGCACCCACCGACAGCAGCCACTGAACCACCGCCACCTGCCCAAAACGAGCAGCCAAGTGAAGGGCCGTGGCTCTTGCTGCATCCCAGTCCTGAAAGGCATGTGAGAGGGGGACACAATGGCTGATACCCTTTTGGGGACACTTACAATAGCTGTATTTTCACACAGCAACTAAATGGGTCCATATGAAATAAGGTGAAGATTGTATTGAGATTTGTGGGGCAAATACTAGACACTAAACCAGAAAGTGTAACCGAATTAGTTATCCACAGTCCCATCTTCGGGCAATTCACTGAGGAAATGTTCATTCATTATTCAGACCTGATGCACACCATGACCCCTTGCACTAGCGAACGTGGCCTCAAAGCAATGGCAAAACTCTTTGATAAACGTGACAGGAAGACCACCGACGAGGAATAATGTTATCGCTCCGAGTCAATGATAACAAGGCTCTTTTTAAAAACGTGTGCGTTAATACGCCACAGCTGGCCATAAATTAGACCGGGAGGGTTACCGAGGTTAAACGAGCCGGTTTGCATTAGTGTGAGAAAGAGCTGCACTGAGGTCTCGCGGGGAGGAGAAAGAGCGCAGCGGCACTGTAAACAGCTAGAGCTAGCAGTAAAGTATTCCGCCCTCCTGAAACCATCTGGTCCTGATTACGGTGGTCATGCAACCCTACTGGACAGCGAACAAAAAATAGGAGAGATGGGGTGATGTAATTCTCCCGTTCACACCGGCGCTGCCTTCACATTATCCCCCTCTTCATTATGTAAAGCGGTTATATTTGGAACAGGTGCAGCAGCCTAGTGGTGACCAGGCCTGCCCCTAACATCTGATGATGTTTAGAAGAACGTCATTATACCACAGGTTTGATGTTAATTTCGTGGTACATTGCATTACATTAAAACACTGCCTGTCATCTTATCGTGAATTTAATTCAAAGGCCTATTATTACAAAAGAACATTATGATATTGTGAACTGATCATGCCCTGCTCAAAAAGAAGCACATTCAAAACCCATAGAAAATGATATAAACTATTAGACAAACTCACAGCCATGTGCTCACTGTAACAATTCATGTATTGGCCATTTTCTGTCCTTTCCAGAAGGCTCTGCTTACCTGCACATGGCATCCCCCAAACTCCACGAGCCACTGCAGTTCTCTGACGTGTCCTGTGGCAGCGGCGTCGTGTGCAGGCGTGGCTCCGTTTCGGGCCCGCGTGTTTCCCGGTAGTCCGGCATCGGCGACTAAGAACTTCAGGCAGTCCAGGCGACCGCACCGCGCGGCGTGGTGCACGGGTCCGGCCCCCTGGGTGTCAGTGATGGTCTCCGACAGACACCCAGCAGCCCTCAACTCCCTCAGGCCTGCCAAGTCCCCCTCCCGCGCTGCCTGGATGGCCCTGTGTAGCACCATGGCCTCCTTTCTCGCTTACTGCTGCCTCCGTCCACTCCTGGCTCTCTGGGAGTCCTCGCCCGGATGTCACTCTGCTGCCTCCGAGTCCGGGTGGTACCGAGCAGCCCTCAAGCCCCTGGTGAGCCTTTTGCAGTGCATCCCACTGCCATACTCGCAATACACATGCTCCCCTGCCACATACAATGTCCCCTCTCCCCACACACACACACACACACACGCACATACACAAACACACACCGCAGAAAGCTGACACCAGCCTGACTGCCAGCTGGACGGCGAGGCCACAAGGTGAGGAGCGCGCGCAAGAGAGAGAAGGGAGGAGAGATGTGGAGAGAGCCGAAGGTCAGGCCCAGTGAGCTGGAAAGGTAATGAAAGAAGCTCCCAGTAGCACAAAAGGCTCCCTTGCTTAGGGCCCCGCGCTTGGCTTAGTGTGCCCAGGCACACTCTTTCTCTTTCTCTCTCTCTCACACACACAAACAGGTGCTTCAGCAAGTGCCACGGAAACTTAAGTAACAGGAGAAGTCATCCTCCCAACACCAAGCGGAGCGGCAGGGCAGCCGCAGGTGGCTGTGGAGGAGGGAGAGGGGCTGGGATTACAGTAAGCCTTATTTCTACAACCGTTTTAAAAATTCATCCCAATTTGAATGGACACAATTGTGCAAACAACAAAAGAGGACAGAGGATTAAAGTCAGGTCGATCCATTGGAACTTTAATGGTGCTCTATCAGAGCATTATCAGATTAACACTGAAAGAGGGAAGTAAAAGTAAGGTTAAAGGAGATAGCATACTACCAGCTGAAATTCATTTAGCTCTGGCCAATGACCTTAAGCTCAGTGCCATGCTACTCCACTGGAACCAATGTTAATGGACCAATCATTATATAACAGTTTCCACTGTTTCTACATTATTTCTGTATTGTTAAACTTTTCTTTTGTGGTCACAGTTCACATTTGTTTTGATCAAGGGTCTATCAAGAGATAATAGATAAAGTGCAAGAATCTTTTTATACACAAATTAGCAAAATATTACATTATTAAAAAACATTTGAAACAATTTTTTTCATATCCCAAATAAACAATAATTTGAAATATTCTGATGCATATCAAATAACAACATATTCATGCAAACAGCCCAGAAATCTTTAAAATGATAATTTATAAAAAAGAATATTGAAATAAAGAGAAAAAAAGACACTGGATAAAGTTGTACCCTGATTCAAGCAAACAAATGTAATATACTGTATACAAGGTTCCCACTCTAAGTCAGATGTAAAATTCCATGACTTTTCCCTGACTTTCCCGGAAAACAAACCTGAATTTCCATGACCTACAGTACTTACAATGAATGAAGATTTAAGATTAGCCGCATAGCATTCAAGAATCTTTTACTTTTTTTTTAGAGTGGGCATTGAATAAGCAAAGTTAACCTAACCACAACCACTCAAGCCAGCAGTAAAGCTAATTACCAGATATATTTATCAATTCTGTGTATATTTGCATTCATGTATTTTGGCAAGTAAATTTTAACCTGCTACTACAAAATTCCCTAATATTCCATGACCTTGCCCCACAAATGATAAAATCCCATGACTTTCCATATCTGGAATAGACACTCAAATTTCCGTGATATTCCAGAAATTCCATGACCCGTGGGAACCCGGTGACTTTGGTAGTACTTTGTAATGATCAAACTGTCCATTTCAGCAGATGAATGGAGACGCTAGTTATAAACGTCCTTCATGGCTGTATGACATGGCTTCATTTGCACCATCCTTCCTAATGTCATTGGTATTTAAGTTATCATCCAAACTCTTACAGACCTCTTGCAAAGAACGGATGCCACAGGCACAGGGTAATTTCCCATCAAACAAGTAGTCTAGTGTCTGGCAGTATGGAGCCGGTGAAGAAAACCAGAGTTTCATGAACAAGTTTGTGTTTGAGTTTGAAACAACAACTGTGAGGAATGAATGTTGTGACATGAAAGCCAACTGCAGCATCTGTAACTTGGTCGAGGTTCACCATTCTAGGAAGAACTGATCTCAGCTTCAGACAATCTGTTTACTGAGTGGCACACATCATCTGGTGCATTTTGATTATAAAGTGTAACAGCAGTGGTGTCACAGGATTTGGGGAAAATGTCTAGGAATCACATTGGTGTGCCCTGATGCAAAATGATGGGTTAATGATGGGACTGACGAAGTTGATGAGCTAGCCTTCACTCACAAGCTAGTGTTCACGTGTGGCAGCAAGCAGAGTGGAGGCACATCTGCATGCTCAGTCAGAATTTAATTCCTTTACAGGAAAGTTGAATCTTGTGTTACATGTCTGCACATGGCTATCTTCCTTTTGGCAATCCCATGTGCCACATCTAATGTAGTGTTTAAAAGCCCCTGGGTATTGGGTCAAAGAGCAAAAATGCATGACTATGCTCAGATATTAAGTTGACTGAACTTGACTGAACTTCTAGCACGGTCGGTACTTCATTGAGAGAACCAAAGACCGTTTGAAGAATTGAACTACTGTAAATACAGAATTAATACAACTAAAATTCAAAATAACAATTTAAATAGTATTTCATCTATTAAAATATTATTTGAAAGGAAAAAAATTAAATACAACTCAGTTAATCATTACAGTGAGTTCTGATCAATGGTTTGTGCTATCGCACAGAAATCCCCTTCCTTGTGGTGCAAAAGTACTAGTTCATTCTTTCCAGCACATCTATCGTCTGCTTAAGGTCCTCCACCACTATGTCCACATCCTCTCGTGAGGTGCTCCGCCCCACGCTCAGACGTAGAGCATTGGTTGCTACGTCATAAGGCACTCCACAGTTCAGCAAGATACGGGAGGGCCTTAGGGTGGAGACGCACATACACACACAGAAGAAAACATTTATCAAATATTTTATCACAATTATATACCTAAAATGATTGATGAAAAGAACTGTTCAGCACTGCCGCCCAAATCATTAATGACTTCATATATGGGTGAATATATTCAGATCCAATACTGGGTTTTTTATGTTAAGATTAAACCAGTCAAATAGATTAGAACGACGGAGCTATTCTAAGCCTAACTTCTTTATTAGATGTTTTAAATAAGGAAAATTAACTGATGTTTATGCATATGTTGGTGTGTGGTGCCTAAGAACGCCTTGATGTATATGATTCCTTAATAAAAAATAAAAAAAATTAAAACAACATTAAAAAGAATAAACCAACAGAGAAAACTTCTCCAAAACTGTAGGTACATGCTGAGGAAAATGAGAGACTACTAAAAGGCCACTTACCGATCAACTTGGCCCGAGTGGCAGGCGGCGCCGACGCTAGCTAGAAGTCTCCTGCAGGTGGCCAGCACCCGGCGACCTACGGCAGGGGGTGGGGATGGACACATCATTAATTCACACCTGCCCTATGTCAAACATGAGACCTGGGGGTCAGGGCTTGACCCACTTCTCATGAAGACTTTCACTAGCCCCGTTTACATACTGTAGACACAATGGAGTAGTGGCTCAATCAGAATAAAAATGCCTCATGTAAACACTCCAACCGATCGGATTCAGCCCAAAGTCCCAAACCAACTAGTTTCCAGAGTCTCAAAAATGCAATTGGAATACCTATAACTGCTGATACGAAAATAGTACCACTGTCTTCTTGGCCCCAAATCACATCAGCTTACAGTCTTGAGAGCCATGCAAACACAAACAATGATCCCAAAACTCTATCCTGACCATCATCAGCAATTAACTCTTCTTCCTCTCCATGACTCCTTGGTTTGAACTCTCGGTTTGAATGGTTTGAATTTTCATTTTTTAGTAGGGGTGTAATGGTACACTAAAATCAGTTCGGTTCATTTTCGGTATGGTGAGCCTCTAGGTACTGCTAGCCTTAAATTCACTGGCAATATTGCTGATGTGCAACGGTAACAGTATTTTGAAAAGGTGTCAAATGTTTTTTCATGTTAATTGACTAAACTGACATACGGTCTACCACTTAATATGTCGGTGTGGGAACTTGAATTTGAAAAATGGTCCGCACACAAAAAAGCTTACTGTTGATTACTGTTCAAAACTGCATTCAGTACATTCGTTCACACATCTGTATTGAACCTAACGTCCTGTACCTAAATGGGCATTTATTATTAATTCATTCTGTGTGGTAGCATACATTTACAACTGAACTGTGCTTTCATTAATGTCACCACAGAGCCAATGAACCCCAAACTTACCCACAAATCCTCGACCCAAGATGGATATATTGCACGTGTTTGGAAGGTTGTCAGAACCGGGGAAATTACTGTTGAAGCGGATTTTATCTGCCCCAAACACAGCCTACAGCAAAAGGACGGTAAAGTTGATGAACAAGAACATAGATTTACAGAAGACTAAGCAAAGATGACAAAGATATAAGCTTGAGGTAGTTATTTGTTTAAAGTACTGTAGTACTGTCAAATGCAGCAAGGAATGTATTTGGTTTCAAATCAGAAAGCCTTTGTATTACAAAGAAGGAAAGCGAAGCAACATTAACCCATGTTGAACAAAAGACGTTTAAAATGCCACTGAAGTGCATTTAGGTTTGGCCCTTTGACATTAAACATAGAACAGCGTTTAGTTAACTTGACTGAACACACACACAGAGAAGCTGAACGCACCAATAGTCTCTCCTCCAGGTAGCATCTGATGTCGCGGAGATGTGTTTCATACTCTGACAGGTGCGTGTTCACCAGCTCGGCAGCCTGTGGGACACAAGATACACACATGCACACACACACAAAGCACATTTAATTTGACACAGGATACGTGGCTCTTGCACCGCTGAGCAAGGTTGAAAAGACATAAGAGAATAAAGTAGACAGGTTATTATGGGACAGCGAGACAAGGGAAATATTCCCAATCTCAAATGAGGCTGCATACTGTGGTCGGGTAAACCCATTGACTCCAACTCATATCATCTTCGGAAAATATACATTGTCTCAGACTTCATTCAGTGTTCCAAGTGCAAGTGGGGCCTTCCAGATTATGTGATCCACCAAGCATGCGATTTAATTGCTTGAATTATTCTGCGATAATTACACACTCATAATGACACGGATTACACACCATGCCAAATGTCGACAAATGCAATTACTCAGCTACTCACCCACCAAACAACAACTAGACATGCATTTGCTGAAGGAAATACTAGTGCATGCAAAGAGGTTGTTAGGATGTTGCTGGGGTTGTTATTGTGGCTGTCATACTGTATTAATCAAAGTGGTTCCAATGCAGGATGGATAAAGATAGATAGATAGATAGATAGAGGAATGGATGGATGAATGGATTGATGTAGATAGATGGAGAGATGGATGAATGGATAGATGGATGAGTAGGAAAGGTGTCTAGTATTAATATTCCTACTTGAGTGGAAAGGAAGACAGGGAAGGGGGGCCTTTGAAGAGCTGCAGCAGCCAGCAGAACACAGCAGCAAGCCAGTGGATAGATATATGTGGGGAGATTTAGATAAGAGAAGAGAAGATAAGATACACCAATTTATTGGTGCATTTCCACAAGTCTCCAATTAACATTAGAGCAGCGAGGGCTTACTCTGGCCTGTATGAGGATTTGTCCACCCTCCCCCTTGCAATAATAGAGCACGAAAGTTGCCAACCGTTTGCACCTCTTGCTCCACTTCAACCCCTGTCTGGCTCCGCTCTAAAACCTTTGAGTGCAACCAGCTTGATTGCCCAATTATGATTTCAGTAGTTGAAAGTCACATAGATTCCACAATGTATTTTCAATGGGAAACTTTGTCTTGTTTACGCCAAATATCTCAGAATGTTCTCAAAAATGTAAAATACATTGCTCAAGGGTCTTTTACATTTACAAGACCTACACAACAGCATTTGCGAGTTTGTATGTTATGCGGTTCAAGCTGAATCAGACGCGAAAAAGGTAAAAATAATAGAGATGAGATGTATTTACTGAAGGAAATACTAGTGCATGCAGAGCAAAGTTTTTTTCTTTCCATTGCATGTGCAAAAAAAGGCCCAAACATAAATGATAACATTCATCTAATATTTCCTAACGATCCACTAGCTGTCTGCCCCATAAGCAGGCCATCAAAAAAACGCGTCTCTGTAGGCAGCCTAGGCTCCGAGATCTGTACACAAAAACAATTGCTACCAACAAGGGTTGGCAACCCACTCAAAGGCAAAATAAAGTGTTTCAACCAATAACCGACGAGATGCGCGTTTAGGAGAGTTTTAATTGCACGGGAGGGAGGGAGCGGAAGTAGCGAGCTAGCGCTCTGTTTTGTTTGAACATCAACAGAAGTGATGTATCCCCGCTATCGCTGATACAACCTTTAAGTGCACATAGAGAATGACCAACAAAGGATAGTTAGAAAATGAAGGATGAGTTATTAAATCTGAGTGAGAGTAAGTGCGTGAGTATGGGTGAGATTGAATTACTAAAGTGTGAGAGTGAGTGAGTATAGACCCTTTCAACAATAAAAACAAAAACAATGCTTGAACATTCTATTTGGGCCCCAATCTACTTCCTCTGCATTAAAGGTCCAGTATGTAGGAAATAATGGAAAATAAACTGTAACCATTCCAAAAATGATCACCATATGTTGTCAGAGAGTGAGGAAACACGATGAATTGAAGTAATGGCTTATTTGACAACATTACTCTAACCCGTGAAAACCCGTAAAACCCATGACAAAAATCAGTTACGGGGCGGAATCTCTTGGAATTTTCGTTTATGTTTTGAACGATTAATTCTAGAATAGCGTATTAATAATGGGCTAGCGCGTCCGCCTATTTGGGCTGCCAAATTAGCAAAGGCCAACTGTCAACAGCTGTCAGTTGTAGTCATGAACGCCTACAAGAGGCAGGCAAATTTCCAAAATTAAAACAAGAAACAAATTAAGTGGACATCGGAGGAGCTTCCTGAGATGGTGACGTCTTCGTCAAACGAAGAATATCAAGTCTGACGCAGAGCTGGCCATATCTTGAATTTCCCCTGGGAATCAATAAAGTATCTATCTATCTATCTATCTATCTATCTATCTATCTATCTATCTATCTATCCACAACAGGTAGCCTGCTAAACTTCATCTGCATCGCTAACTTCAGCTATATGTTACGTTGGTTAGAGAGGTATTTTTTGTTTTCACTGTTTCCGTAATGTGTAGCTGGGTCATGGTTGGAGAAACGTTAAAGCAGCTGCAGGTCAACTAACGTTAGCTAAGTCTTCATTACATCTGGCAACCCAGAAGAGGCTCGCGTCTGGTAGTCTTGAGAATGTTCACCAGTGTTTTGATTTTGGCCAACAGAACGTTCGGTAACAATCCTACAAATCGCACCTTTAAGATAACATATGGAATGTTAAAAAGGAAGTCTTGTGGGGCCAACTATGATGCTGATAATGGAACTCTCTTGAAAGGGTCCATTAGTGAGGAACATAAATAAGTTGGTAAGACTGATAGATAATGAGAGTGACTATGAATTAGTATGACCAAGAATTAATTAATTTTAAGTCTATGACAGGAGGTTTTAATTAATATCTCAAAAAGTATAAATTGCACACAAAAAAGATTGTACGTTAAGCGGTTCAACTCATTAAATGCAGAAAAATCCTGGAAGAAGAAGAATAAGAAGCAGCGATTGGATAACAATATAGTACACTGCTTTGCATGCACTGTGATATGAAGTCATCAAAAAACAATATAGTGCATTGCTCTGCATACTTGAAATGATCAAGACACTTATAGCGGTGCTTACAGTATACTTGTGGTGCTATAAGCGATGTAACGCGGTGTCTAAGCTAAAACATGTTTTGTCACATACTGCAAACAAACATCACCTCACCATCCGCTAGCTGCCTGTGCCCCGAATACATACAAAAAACGAGGTCTCCGTGGACAGCCTCAGCTCTAAAAACGGCCACAAAACAACTTGGGCAAACCTTGCCCATAACAACATAATAAACTGTTCCAGCAAATCACTGAGGAGATGTCATTTTGGAGAGTTTCAATTGCACGGGAGGGAGGGTGAGAGAGTAGCGAGCTAGCTCTGTTTTGTTTGAACGTCAACAGAAGTGACGTTACCCTGCATCGCTTATAGCACCTTTAATATAGCGCAAACAGACCTCATACTTTATACTGTATTTAGTGAGGCTTGGGAAAACAAATAGCAGTTGGTACCCTACCTTTCCTAGTCCAGCAATCATTGGAGTATTTTCAGTGCTACAAAACAGACAATGTACAGATATTAAACATTTTGATCCCATTTAATTTTTGTTCAAATGGTATTTAGTAAAGTCATGCAATATATAAAAAAACTAAACACACCCTGGCCTGAAATTGCGCTCTTGGCCTCCACCAAAGAACAAGGGGTAGAGAGGAGAGATGGTACCAGGTCCGTTCACATAAAGTGCTCCTACTCGAGGCGCAAAGAACTGCAGACAGAGGATCACCTTAGGTTAGCGCTAGCATCTTGATTGGTGAGGTAAAGAATATAGTGAATGTACAGGATTATGTCCTGTAGATGCTTACTAAACAGTTAGTCTTACAAAGACTTACATGCAAAGATAAACTGCAGTTTACATTACATAATGTTTTACACTGTGTTGAAAGTATCATGTAACAGCAAGAAATCCATAACATTATAAGATGACAAAGGCAATCAGATATTTCACAACAAAATACGTCAAGACACAATTACTATGCAGACTAGCTTCTGCCATTAGTAGATTGGTACATAGATAAACCAATATTGAACTACTAACGTGGGTGTCAAACCTTGTGTCCCACTATCGTCAGGTAATCCACGCCCATGTCGCGAGCATCTACTCGAATCTTCCCAATGGCCTGGGCTGCGTCTGTGTGGAGGAGAATTCTGGGAAGAGGTCTCTGTTTATTGACCGCTCTCACCTTCTGACAGATCTCTTTGATTGGCTGAGAAAACAGAGTAATACTGTTAGCATCCCCTGCTCAGCTACAGTACCTACAGAATGGAGTTTAATATTTTATCAATGTAGAGCATCCTCTCACCATGATAATTCCAGTTTCATTGTTGGCAGTCATGATGGAAACAAGACAGGTGGTGGGGCGCACCGCGGCAACCACATCTTCCACCTCAACCTGACCGGTCACCTTGGAGACTGATACAGACGTGACCTCTGGGGCAAGAATCCAAACATGACCCTAGTTATAAGAAGTGACTATAACTCGGTGATGCTAGCCTACAGCTAAACTGCACAAATACAATACTATAATTTAATAAATAAAAAGCACATATATCTATGGAAAGATTTATCTTTCGGCGAGATTCCAACACTGGGAGATACAAAATGTTGCCTACATGCATAATTATGCTCATATGTCAAGCCAAATTACTCACATAAGCATAATTATGCTCATTGTCAAGCCAATGTAGAACTTTAAGTAGACATGCTAAAACTGTAGTGAGACACAGTGCCACAGACAACCTTTCTGAAGAGCCCAAATGCACATGTTTAGGCAGGTAAAAGCGTGTGCACTGACCCACAAAGTATGAAACGGGTTGCATGTGGCAGTAGTCTGCATGTCTGCAGACGTGGCTGTCCTACCTGCCTTGCCCTCCTTCTCTAGATGTTCAGCTGTCAGTCGGATGGAGTCGTGCTCTATGCTGGAGATAATGAGGTGAGGTAGAATGGTTCTGCCGTTCTGCTGGGAACTGTCCAGTCCCTCCCTCTCCGCCACCTCGCGACTCTGCCAGAAATGCTTCACCGCAGTGTGTAACACGAGGTTGTTTGCCTGAAAGAGACATAGTGACAGAGTGTGTATCTGCGCACATCTTAGACACAGAGAAAAGAACAGACTGACATAAAGGACAAAGACAGAGACACTGCACGTGTAACAGACAATCAAACAGAAAGGCAGATGTACAGTTGAAAAAAGAGACTCAATGCATTATAAACTGAGGAAAGAAGGAATGTAAAAAAAATGTGAGCTTACAGAGACCTAAAAATAGAGGCAGCCTAAAAAAAACAAGAATACACAAAAGCTAAATTAAACACTATTGCACAGCTTCTAGTACAAGTTTAAGAACACTCTGTGACACACACACACAAACACACAGATGGGCTGGTTCAATGTCTCTTGCATACCTCAGTTCCCCCTGAAGTGAAGATGATATCCTCTGGTTTTCCTCCAACCATTCTAGAGACACTCTCTCTCGCCTGGTTAATTATATCCCTTGCCTTCACACCTACATTCGAAACTCAGAGTTAGACTGGCTGTGAAAGAAACAAAATGCATCAGTATACAGCACATAATGAAAGACATAAAATATATCCCAATCAGGACAAACAAACACCCATTTCACACCTGGCATTAACATATTATCTATATGCAGAAATCTATGTAAACATAACAAACAATGTGATCTCGCCCATGTGCATTGACCCATATTATGTCCAAAATACATGCAATACGTAAATTGAAATTTTGCAATGTCAATTTTCCAAAACAGACAGCATTAACTACTTGCATACATTGCAATTAACTAAATGTTCTAGCTGGTCAATTCGCCATCTAATCAAAAAGCATTCTGTCTTCTTTAACCAACACTGACATCCAAATGCAGATAGTGTGATAATGCAAAGCTGATAAGGAGCCAGAGTGTGTATTAAATGTAAACGGTGTATTTTAACAGCATTTATTCAACATTAAAGCACTGTGCACTAGAGTAGACTAATCTATCAGTGGTTCGTAACTGAGCCCATGCACTTGTGATCCTTAGAATGAACATGGGAATGTCTGCACCTGGAAGGTAACTGCTGCTGGGGTTGGCCCAAGCCTCCCTTATTGCAACTGTGACTGTCTCCACAACCTCTGAGTCCATAGGGGTGGTGGCATTGTAATCCATATATATCCTGGCAACCAGTCAAATATGAGAGATTACATTTTTGACACTGTTTACATTCATTGAAGTAACCTACTAGGTTGCTTGCAAGTTGTTCTTACCTCTCCTCGTCCACTTCGGAGAGGTGGCTGAAAGAGTGACCCCAGTGTGAATAGTCGGTCACGAAAGAATGCGCTTGCTTCTCGCACATGTTCTAGGGACGCGAGAATAAAGGTAAATGTAGAACTGACATGTAAACAAACAAATAATCCGATACATTGTGGATATGAACAGTAACATTGTTGTTAAAAAATAACTGTTTCAAATTGTATACATAAAGAGAACGTTTCGGGGCTGACCGAAACTGATGCAACTGTTACATGTTACTTTTAAACCAGTTCTAGTCACTTGGTCACTTCACTTATATTGCAAGCTGTCGCTTTTCCCCCGCTCAATGACCGTGGTCTCGCCAACAGGCAGGTTATGCATTTAGTGAGTGATTCACAATAACAAATAATGATTTCTCATGTAAAATACCATACGAATTGCATTTGGGGTTAATACCAATGTAACTACTATGATTTCAGTAGATGTCATTGTGGGTGCTAACATAGCTAGCTTAGTTTAGCGACTATCTGGGAAGCAGGGACTAGAAAATACTTTATGATCAAAGATATGAAACAGACACGGAACGTTACACTAGCAAGTGATGATGAGATCTGCAGACTCAGTTCAGTTGCTGACCGTTACAAACTTCTCCAGACTTACCACAAGATAGGATATGGTCAATGATTCACAGTCACTCACTTCACTTCACTACTGCTGATGACACGAAGAGCCGCCAGCAGCCAGGAAGTGAGGTGGGTTAAGATGATAAAAGTCCTCTTGTTCATGAGTTGATTTGTGCTTTTCTCGTTAAATTTGAAAAAGAATCTACTAATGCAGTGATGTGATTTGCTTCACTTCAGAATTCCCTTATGAAAATGTAAAGCAATTTCACTTAGCCTACTGCCAAATCACGAATAAACTAGATGTACCGCATAGCGGTACAAAATATGACCGCCGCTCAGTCCTGTACATCCGTTCCGCGAAAATAAATCACACTTCAATTTGTCTCCATATTTTACTCCATCCCCCACTCTTGAAACTTTTGTGTATGCTTGTTTGGCATGCCTGAGTGTGTGTGTGCGGCTGCACAGAAAGTACCCTACTGGTGCTGAAAAGGTGAATAGATTGTAGAATAGCCAAAGAAGATGTAGAATTGTTATAAAACCTTTAAAATCTCTAAACAATCACAAGTAGGGCAGTTCATCACAGTTCATCCATTGCAACTAGATTGATGAAAGGTCACTTACACCTGTAGGCTACATTGTATTTGGGAAAAGCAAAAGGTATCAGCATAATGTTATTTATTTATTTATTTTTATGTATTTATAAACAAAAACATCTCTGTCAGTTCCATGCCGCTTTTCAACAGCTATCAAAAACAAAGGTCATTTTTGGATGGATGGATTTTTGTGAATGTTTCTTCTTCTACATAAGATTTTAGTCATCTTAGTTCATGTAATACTTTATTGTCAATGCACAAATTAAGTAACAGTAGTCTGAAACGTTATTGTTAATGCACAAATTAAGTAACAGTAGCCTAGTCTGAAACGAAATGCTGTTTTACATCTATCCAGTGGTGCAAATAACTAACATGTCCAAATGGGCCTTGATGAAATCGCGCCGCTAGACTGTTCATACACATTTTAACGGGCCAAAGTTGAAAAGCTTTTGTCCGTTATTGTTAGTGCAAATATAGGCTGATTCATGTTCCCTTGCATTGTTTAACTGAGGTCCATGGCTAGTCTGGCTTTCATCAGACCAAGCTCAATCTTTTAAGAAATCAAAAAATAAATAGCGGGCAGATCAGGCTGGGTTCACCCAGCCTAGTCCATAGGCACCCGATATTGTTTAATTTTCCGATTGAGATATACACGCTCTGGCTATTCTAAATGCAAAAATGCATCAGGGAGTTATGACAAAACGGTAACTAACAAACTAGATCCTAATAGAAAGTTGTTAGCTTCCCTAAGCTACAGGTAGGATTATAAGGTAGGCCTATTGACAACATAAATTGTCAATAGGCTATGCTGGCTTACACAAATAAAATCTCCTTTGAAACCAATGGCTTACGCCTTTACAGTATCAAGCCGGACTTAAACTGTCATATCGCATTAAAAGTTGTAATAACATTCACGCAGCTCCATGAGTCAAGGAAAGCGAATGAAGTAGCCACTTCTAAATGGGACCCACTACACAGTAGCTTAAGGTGTTTTGCTAAAGCAGCCATAATGAAATGAAGGTGTCATTGTTTGGATACTTCACACACACGTGCTTTTTAATTTCACAGACTACAACTACCAAGCTGTAATCAAAGCACATCGATTCCCCTCTCACACCCTGCACGCACTTAAAACAAAATAAACAGGCGTCTCAGTCTCATGCATGTATAGGCAAAACTGTGTCAGACAGGTGTAACGTTGGTAAATCTTCCATTGCACAGAATGATTTTGTAGCACGTGCAATAAATGACAGTCGAAAGATACAAACAGTGCTGCTATCAATTTGCTTTGGTATAACCGCATTTATAGTTTTCTACAAATGCAATCAATCAAATGCCTCCATCACTCAACCAACGCTTAACGGTAACATTACCTAGGTCCTTATTGATATTACAAGATTAACGCATCTGCAGTAAAACCAAGCATGTCCGAGAAACATCCTTAGATTTATTTCGCTTCAAGAAGAAATGGGAATTACACTTCATGTGAACATCGTCCTATCCTTATTAGATGTTAAACTAAGTAAATTACAGTCCTTGTATGAAAGCGCCCATTGTTTTTTCCAACCCACTTTTAACTTCCAACAAAATTACGCCTCACTGCAACGATCGCCATCTAGTGGACAAACGACTACTTCTGTAATACTGAAAAATGCAGCCATGATGATGATGATGAATATTTATTTTGGCTTTCTTTTTAATCCTACTGATTTTCATTTTTTTTTACCGAGGGGGCAAATCACAAATGAGTGATTATGAGCCAGGTTGATGTGGGCCCTTGAGACCAACATACCATAAAAGATTCACAGAGAACTGTGTCTGCCCTACCCTCCTTTCGGGGGTCCAGTCCAGCTGGGGGCTGCAGATGAAAACGAAAAATGACGGTTCCATGCTATCCATGTGGGGTACATGCTCACCAAGTTTTGTGTACCCGGTCTTTCAGTGTCCCGAATCCTTGTTGGTGTACGCCACTAAATGTACACATAAATTATTTTATTGTAAGGCCCCCATGAACGAAAGTACACAAAACTTGGCATGCATTCAGAGGGTGTCATAATGATCCTACTCTTTTAATTTCGTGCAGTTTTGACCTTGTCAGCCAGAGATATTGAGATGAAAACACCTCATTTTTTGCTTTTTTATTTTTAACTAGGTGGCGCTATACATGAAATAAGTGGTAATGGGATGGGTTGACATGCCCCTTAAGACCAACATACAAAAAAAAGGTGGACCTCCTAGGCCCTACGGTTCTCGAGATATTCACAGAAAACTGTCTCCGGCCACCTACAGGCCAGTTGGTGTATAGTAACATAAATTAATTTATTGTGTGGCCCCCCATGAACGGAATTCCACAAAACTTGGCGTGCATACATAGGGTGTCATAATGATCCTACACTTCCAATTTTGTGCAGTTTTGACTATGTTAGGTCACAGATACCTTCAATTACACCACCTCATTTTTACTTTTTTGTGTTTAACTAGGTGGCACTATACATGAAATGAGTGGTTATGGAATGGGTTGACATGGCCCCTTGAGATCAACATACAAAAAAAAAATGGTCCTCCTAAACCCTACAATTTTCGAGATATTCACAGAAAACTGTGTCTGCCCTACCCTCCTTTCGGGGGGTCCAATTCAGCGGAGGGGCTACAGATCAAAACGAAAAACGATGGTTCCATGCTATCCATGTGGGGTTACATGTCCACCAAGTTTCGTGTACCCCGGTCTTTCAGTGTCCCGGGAATCATTGACGGAAATTTGGGCATGCTAAAAAAAAAAAAAAAAAAAAAAAAAAAAATCTGACTAAACCTATATGACCGCCGCTTCGCTGTGCGGCGGTCATAATAAAACATAGGCTATGGGCTTATTCTTAATAGGGCTTTATTGGCTACAATGATATCCAAATCCCAACATTTTGTAGGCTACCCTATTTTGTAGGCCTACAGTAGCCTACCTAAAGTGTTGAAAATTATTTCCAACGTTTTTTGCATGCTGACATAATCTGTGGTTGTTATGGTTTGTATATTTATTTTATTTGTTTCTTTTCATTATTGATTGTTGATATTGTTTTGACATTATTGTTATTATTATTATTATTATTATTATTTATTTTCCTTAATGTAGTCTTACCAACTTTGCAATGCTGTTTACTGTTAATGTTAACTATTGTATTGTTATATTTTTGTAAGTTGCTTTGGACAAAAACATCTGCTAAATCCATAAATATAAACACATAAACATAAATATGTTGATTTGTATGAATGTATGTTTTTTTTGTATTTACATTTTTGAGCTGGATCAAACAGATTGGAAGAGAATCCTGAAATATCCTATTATAACTGAATAATTACATCAGTGTTATCAAATATTACCATTACTTTACACGGCACGTTTAATCCAGGTTTAGCCTGGTCTATGGTCTGGAGTCTAGTCTAATTTATTGGACACTCTCTCATTCTAGTGGATGAAATAGACTATATGGTAATCTAGGCCATTGGTTCTTAAAATGGGGTCTGGGGATCCCTGGGGGTCCGCGACCCATAGCCAAGCAGTCCATAAAATAATTTGCTTTAAAGGATAAAGTTGGGGTTTATCATTCTAAAAACTCATACTGACGACCCTTTTCACCAATAAAACAAGCTAATTGTGTCTATTTGCTTCCATGAACACTGACATTTAACTTGAATAATTTTATTCAGGTCACTAAGAAACATTCTTAGTGCTTAGCTTGGCTTATTTGCCAGGTATAAGTATATATGCTCTTTTGATCCTGTGAGGGAAATTTGGTCTCTGCATTTATCCCAATCCGTGAATTAGTGAAACACACACAGCACAAAGTGTGCACACAGTGAGGTGAAGCACACACTAATCCTGGCGCAGTGAGCTGCCTGCATCAACAGCGGCGCTCGGGGAGCAGTGAGGGGTTAGGTGCCTTGCTCAAGGGCACTTCAGCTGTGCCTACTGGTCGGGGTTCGAACCGGCAACCCTCCGGTTACAAGTCCGAAGTGCTAACCAGTAGGCCACGGCTGCCCCTACAGGTACAGTAGCTAGCTGATGAATGTGAATACATTTTTGGGTCGGTCCACATCATCAAGTGATGTAAAATCCATGGTCTACAGGTCACTCATTGAACACTGTGTCTTAGTATGGGAACCTCAGTTTAACACAGGAACAAGCTGACTCAGGTATTCAACCAGGCCAGCAACTCCTGAACCTATATAGTTGGTCCATGACCAAGAAGACAATCCAACATCCACTTGATGGATCATTCCAGTTGTTACCATTTGATAGGAGACTCAAGATCCTATATTCAAGAAAATGGGTATAAAATAATGTGCCCTCTGCTGTGAACAGAGACACAAAATAATGCCAAAAACATTGCTGCTTATTCATATTTTCTGTGTATTTATGTTCAATATTTTCTGTCCCTGTGTTGCCAGATTGCCAGAACAAAAACTTCCATTCATGTAAATTTAATGGACAATAAAGTTTCCTTATCTTATCTTTCTTATCTTATCTATAGGTCTATGTATTTGACGACTCGTTATCATTTCTTCTCATAATCTTTCTTCATATTGTGATACTGCATGTGCTTTCACAACCTGTTGTATATCAATAATTGAAAACTTTGATAAAATTGTGTCCTTTGTATAGGGCTACTGGAAAAGATCCCATGGGCGATATATCAGATTACAAAACGCACGTCAAAAATAGGATAGATGACACCAGAGACATCCATAGTGTTGCATAAGTTCCACGTTTATTTGATATCTGACAATGTGTTAAGTGTACACAAACATTTGACTCGTTAAACTCCAACACTCAAATAGAGACATTGAACTACTGCCCATTTAAAATGGAATAAACAGCTTACCGCAGCATAAAACACCATTCACAGCAATCATGTTTATATACAATGCAAAATAACATCCAGAAGAAGATAAGAGGGAAAATAGAAAAAAATGCTCATGACTTTATGTTTTCTGTTTTGCTTTGTGCGCACTGAATGGAAAGGAAATGTTAGCACACAAACAATGTGCCAGATGGAAATCTGTTTTGCAGAGGCTGTTGGGAGTGTGGACAGTGTTAATGGTGATGGTGACAATAATAATGATGATGAAGATGATTACTCCACTCTGTAAACACTTTATCAAAAACTGTGCTGGCCAAGAGATGTGCAGATTCTTCATCATCTCAGACCCCACTAGTGCGTAGAGCCTATTCCATTAAATGTGCTGACAACACCTCTTCAATCTACCTACAGTATAACCTAGCTGACAGAACGGTAACTTCCCTCTAAATTAATTCACAGCAAATAAAAAGTCAACAATCCCCTTAGTTTGATATTTACATCTCTTTAGTGTTTAAATTATGCACTTACAGCACAATCTAGAGGACCAACCCATGTCCAGGATTGGAGTGATTAGACTGGTCAAAAGAACTGAACTGTTCACACTGTAGCAAGTGAGATGTTTACAATGCGCAATGAGCCGAGACTCTCTCTTAGCCCAGCCAGGCCTTGCCATAAAGATTGCATGCGCTACTCGATTACAAACGCAGAACAACACAAGCAGTACACTTAGGCTGATGATGTTGGGCGGTGACTTGTCTGGTGGGGACATTTGATAAGTTCAGTATTTTGATAAGCTCTGTAACTAATATCAGCAAATAAATGATTAACTAATACCATCCATGACCCCTCCATTTTGGTATCCATGGAGGGGTGGGGGCAAACACAGAGTGTGTGATTTGGTTGTAAAAGACGTCTTTCCATTGCAGTTCCCCCTGCCATAAGATTGCTTTCTTTAATCGTCATCCCTGTAGGCTGGTTGACCTCAGGCTTGATGACGCCTATACTCCACCCTGATAGGGTGCTTCCTTCGGGGAACTAGCCAATCACTGACAACACTCTGGACATTTCCCACAGCCAGGAGGCAGAGAGGAACAGATTAGTCTTGGTTCTTGCACCACTGGTTCCCAAACTCAAGGGCAAGAACAGCTCAGCTGCATACCTTCAAGGCTGTTGTGTTCTACATTTACCAAGTCCAATCATGAAAATATAATAATAATATGGACTTATTATCTCCTCACTTAATAATTCGCATAAATAGTGTGAGCTTATGAACTGATATGTGCGCCGCATATAATACAGAAATCACAAAATGACCACAACAGACAGTCCATTTGAAGCGCTGTATCCAACGTGCAATCTCTGCAATGTAAACACATTTGATGGATGCCACATTAACAGCATCAAAGCCAGTTTTGTTGCACGACATGAACACAATCTAAACTCTCATCAAAGCCAAACAAAAACACAAAGATAGCACAGCTGTTTTGCAACCATGGCATTCCAAAAGTGGAAGCAGGCATCTCGAACAGAGAGAGAGAGGGCTATATGGAAATGCAGCCTGAGAGTTAAAAGCATTCTGCACTGCACTGAAGAGTGAGGGAGGAGAAAACATCATCAGAGAATTGTACAGGAGCTGTGTCATGACTAGCTGAAGAGAGGATACTATGAGGTTAGGTCCATTCGTCCAGAATCTGGGTGGGGGTGGGGAGGAAACTGCACTTCACATGGGTCCATATGTCCTTTCAGTGATATATTTATATATATATATATATATACTTTTAAGTAGCTATCAGTAGAAATGTATTATCTATTCTAATCACTAGATACAGTATGCTTAGAAAACGTTGCATGTGACAACTCACAGTCACATTAAGTGCATAACTTGTACACTCAAATTTACAAACTGAATAAAACTATGTACTACTGTTTGCCAGTGTGTACAGACTGATGAGCATTGAGACGGGGGTTGGGGTCATCACATGAGAGGACGATGAGGGTTGGGTGTGCGACACTGAAGCAGCTTGTGTGGATGACAGAGATGACGGGAAGAAAGGAACAGGGGGTAGCGATATGGATGAAAAGAGAGGCACTAAATTATATCAGTTTCCAGATCCTTCTCCAGTGCCCTGTCCTGATGCTACAAACGCCAGGGGTACACAAAAGACTGCCGGACAACTTGTACGTACAGTAGGTCGTCTTTCTGACTGAGGATGTGTTGTTTGATGTGTTACATGTCTGATATGGTTCCAGTCTGACACGAGTCAGACTCAGTTCAGAGCAACTACTCTTGAGTATTTATCTGTTTCTTACTATTCAGGGGTATCGACATCTGGACCTATTTCTCTAGAGTCTATCTTTTATTTCACTGTGTATGCGATGTATATGTGTGTGTGTATTACAGTACATGTGTAATGGAGTATGTGTGTGTGTGTGTGTGTGTGTGTGTGCATATGTGCTAAAATGTTCTGCTCTGTAACTGATCTACATGTACTGAATTTCAAGTAATCAAGCAGTCTACCGTATCTATCGATGCAGTTCCTAATCAACTGCCTACACTACCCACATGATTTCCTCTGATTTGAAGAAGGGTCAAGGCAAGTAAGTCATTAGTGTTTGGGTGAGTAAGATGGATTAGGGAAACTCATGATTAAAAAGTGCCATATGCAGAAATTGCACTGTACTTCTTTAAAAATATAAACTTTTTGATCTTTGTCAATAAATACACGCTGAAATAAATACATACGATGTTACAGAAAATAAATACCTACATTGATAAAAAATTCTAATAAAGATATTTTTTTAATCAAACAAAAGATATTTCATCAGGCGGGAACGAAAATAGTTATTTTCTTCCCCAGAATATTAGTGGGATAGTGGGATTAATGATTAGCTAATAATTTAACCTTAGTAAAACCTACATAGCTACCATCTCTAAATTATAACAGGGCATCGGGGAAAGCCTATCACTCCCGATTGAACAAAGATGAGCAACTTCAACAGCACTCCTCTGGCCTTGTGGCCACAATTTGGGGTACAGCAGGACTTTATGCACATCATTGGAACTGTCCTGCAGAGTGGGAAGGCAATGCATTATGACATGATTAAAGACGTGAGAATCATTTGTAATCTTTTTTGGAACTGCTAAATTCTTTTGTATTTGTTTCTTTTTTTTCTTCCATAAATTGTGAAATCTTAAAGCACATCAAGACCTTTTCTATGGAGAGCAGTGGATGTTTACACAAGTATTGATGGTGGGTTCCAGAAGCACTGGGTAGATGCAAAAGCATTCAGAGATTACATTTTTGCAAAAGACTTATCAGTTATCACTGATCTGACCTATCAGCAGAAGCCAAGAAGATTCTGGAAAATAAGGATGTTTTCTGGTTTGAATACTGACCTGCTGTAATATTGTTTACCTGTTAGAGGACAAGCAACACAAATAAGGCCATTTATCTGCAAGTTTTTTTGTCATATCTTTCATACACTGAGGTACAATCATAGGGTGGGGTGGGGTGGGATATCACCTTCCTGATGTTACAAATCTAGGTACATTGCAAAAAAAGCCCTGTCAATCGACAATTTGGTCAACACACTGCTTTCTTCTTGACTGAAGAGATCAAAAGGCTAAGAACTGAAGAACACCTACTATTCAGTCAAAAAAACAAGAAACCGACGCTTCATCCACACACCGTTGGCTATTGTTTTGCCTTCTTTTTTTTTAACCTTTAGAGTTTACATTATTCTTGAGTCTTGGCGATTTTAGGCGTAACATTCTAGGACCCATAGACGTGTGTGTCACAGCGAGGTCCCTCAGTACACTGGTGGTCAGATAGTGCTTAACTGAGCATGTGCAGACACTGGGGGAGAGGACAGGGGAGACAGGGCACAGTTAAGAAGAAAGGGACAGGGCTCTGTCAAGTGGTCTATTTACAACATTAGTCTTTATCTTCCTTGTGTACGTGTGTGTGTGTGTGTTTTCTGTGTATGCTCATTTTGTATTTTATGGTTATTTGTAATGATTATGGTTATGGTTATTGTATTTAGCAGACGCTTTTGTCCGCAGCGACTTACAGAATATGTAGGACAGTATGTGTGTGAACATTTTTCGATTGCTCTTTGTGTTGATGGTTTTGTGTGTGGTTTTAGATTCTGTGTGTGCCTGTCGGGGAGAGCTTAAATCCTCATCTGTCCAGCTCTTCTTCTGGAAAGCTTCGATCTGTCAGAGAGAGGGGGATACATCATCATGTCAGTAAAGACCAATCATTATCATCATGTGTGTGTATAATCATGTGTGTGTAGCAAATGAATAAAAACAGATCCTGGTCTGGTCATATGAAAGGAATGCATGCTTGATGGATCAATCTTTCTCATTCTCTCTGGTTCTGTCTTTCAGTCAGCGTACCTGATAGAGCCGGCGAGGAGAGGGTTAAATGCATACAGCCAGTCATGCATCTCCTTGTCATTGCTGGCTTGCAGGAGTATCCCACGATGCTCTGTGCACACAGCAAATGTGTTGGGGGTCTGAAAACAAAACGACACAAAAGCAAAGACAGAAAACTCTGGTTAGTGGGCCCGCAACAGAAGACAGCTATTGAAGGAATCACTCCGGTCACTCCGATCCATTCCGGTACCTTGAGCATGGCCTGCTGGTCTTCACTGTACTCCACCTGAGCAGAGGAGAGGTTGAGGATAGCACGCTCCACAGTGTCCCTCTCGGTGTTGTAGATGTAGACATACGGCCGGCGCACCACCACGTAGCGCTTCACCCAGCCATTGGTGTTGGGCTCCAGAAAGTGCAAATAGCCCTTCTTTGACACGATTGGGCTGGGAGGATAAGAGGGAGCCACATTAAGTGACACACATCAGGATATCGAGTTTTACCAACTAGCTACAGTCATTTCCTGTCTATAAGACACAGTGTGTATAGACCACATGAGAGTGTTCTATGCAAGTAATTAAAAAAAAAAACTGGCATGTATTAATCACACATGTTACTTTGTTGTGTCACAACATAGTGCATTTCAGGTGGTTACTGGTGTCAAGTTGTCTGTGGCGTAGGGAGTGGGACTAAGAAATGACCTCAGGCCACACTTGAACCTGGATTCTCATGGGCATTGTACCCACATTTGGGTCCTCATGGGCACCAGGGTTGTGCAAAATTTGAATTGCAATTCTGCTTCCTGTTTGCTACCTCAATTGAAATGCAAGTGAAATTCAATAATTTAATTGGAATTTAAGAGCCAGTTTCAATTCAATTCTAGAATTTTGCACAAGCCTGATGGGCACTGACAATGTCCACTTACCTGACGCGGATCTCCTGGATGTCAGGGACGAAGAGGCGAGTCCTGGGCTTGGGCTCTGGGGGTCCAGTGGGTGACTTCTTCACTTCTCCCTCCTGCAGGACGTTGGGGTCAGGGCTAGCAGCGCGGGAGCGAGGGGTAGGAGGTCTGCAGACAGGGACAAGTGTCATTCTAAGCTGTTTCCAATGAGATATGACAAAGTGATGCCAGTACTGGCCATATGTCATGATAGATGTGGCAGGCACATTACTGATTTTCTATATAGGTATTTGTTTTACATATTATGTAAAGTGAAACCGTATATGCATGAGTGTTTACAAAATATAAAACCTGAGTTCAGTGTTGCCATAGCGACCCTCGGATAATGAGGGACACGTGGATGATGGAATCATGGTGTTCAGAGCGGTGCCCGAAGTAGAGTCCCTCAGGAGTGTCACAGACATCTCAGACAGCTAACACACACACACACACACACACACACACACACACACACACACACACACACACACACACACCACACACAGAGAAGACACAGACAAGCCTACATTAATTTAAGTCATAGGGTAACAAAGACAATGTGAATGTGTAAGACAATGTGAATCGTTACGGTAATACTATCCAATTGTTCACATAATGACCCTATTATGAACCTATTGAAATATGAACATTAATATAATGCTCTGTTAAAAAGAGGGCCAATACAGTCTTCTGTTGAATTTGCTTGGCGTATCACACCAAAAATGATATCAACACAAAAATAAAAGTTGTTTTTCAATTCAGGAAATTCTTCAACATCTCATCTCAATTCGGCCAAAAACAACATGCTGAAACATTTGTCCGAGGCTCCCCCGTTTTTCGTGATAACCACAATAACAACTAGCAATTCAAAGAGGCTCTCCAAGCATTTCCTTGAAAGAGGATGAAACACTTCAGCTGAGGTGCACTGTGCTCTCACCTTGCTCTCGCTGGCGCTCACACACACATGGCTGTAGTCTCTGTTGAAGGAGTGAGTGAGCAGCCGGAGACACTGAAAACACAAAACACACACACACACACAGGAAAAACATCAGGCGTGCAGTCAAAACAACTACTCAACACAGACACTTTAAGCACAATCGGATTAATGTGTCCCATTGAAGAATGACCCCTATGATATTTTTTAACCGGAGCAGAGTGATAACAATGTCACCCCCTGCCTTGGTCACTGGAGATCATATCTCGTGATGATATTCCTCTTTATTTGAGCACACAGGAGCTTCCAGTGGAATAGCTGTTATCATATCATTGTCATAGTGTTATCATAACTGTTGCTAACAACAAGTCTCTATTCTCAGAAACCACTGATAGGCCTCTTATTTGCAAAAGTCTAGATTTGCTATGGGTCATGTTTTGCACTAAACATTTGGCTTTCTAGCCATGTGTGGAATGACAGGGACACGTTCTTCAGGTGGGTTGGTCTCACCTTGGCGGCCAGCTCTCTCTGCCTCTCGTTGGGAATGTCGGGGCCGAGGCTGGGGCCCTGGCCGGCATCAGAGGAGGAGAAGGGCGAGTCACATAACTCCTCGCTCCCGCAGGACAGCAGCGACTCCTGACCCAGCAGCAGGGTGGACTCCAGCTTCTCCCTCAGGAGGAGGTAGTGCCGAGTCTTCTCCACCTGGAGCACACACATAGCACAAACAAAGGCACGGCCAGGGTTTAGAGGCAGAGTTCAGCTGAAATGGGAAATTCTTCTGCACTGACATACAATACCCATCTAAACAATCTAATGACAACAGTTAAGCTTCTATAGAATAGAACTATATACTGTACTTAACTAGTGTCACAACCCAAGTAGACAAATTTGATTTTAGTCACACTATACAGTATCTTTGTAGTGGCATTATTTAAGGCAATTCATTTCTATGACATGTTTAGCAGTCTAATGAGACTAGGTAAGTGTATTGTATTGGCAATGGCCAAACCACAGGTCTCGGTAATCCGCTTGCGATTGGTCATCTGTAAAAAAGACAGCATGACGTATGGCGTTCTTCCACTAGAAGTTGAATATTTCTCAACTCCTGAGCTGCAGAAAAAGACGGTTGCGGTCGCATTTTAAAAGTAGCCGACGACATTTTTGAAAACACTGTCTACTCCATAGGATTATAATGTAAAACGGACACCGGCAGCTGAGAAAAAGACACTTAGTCTGAATGTACCCTAATGAGACTAGGTAAGTGTATTGTATTGTATTGGCAATGGCCAGACTATGAACTGATATCGCTAAAGTGATGTATTTTTTGAGTAATGGCTGTGATGTTATAGCATCATGTTAGCTGACCTCCTGCAGGAGGCTGCATATCGCTAAAGTGATGTTTTTTCTGAGTAATGGCTATGATGTTATAGCATCATGTTAGCTGACCTCCTTCAGGAGGCTGAGTAATGGCTAAGATGTTATAGCATCATGTTAGCTGACCTCCTGCAGGAGGCTGAGTAATGGCTAAGATGTTATAGCATCATGTTAGCTGACCTCCTTCAGGAGGCTGAGTAATGGCTAAGATGTTATAGCATCAAGTTAGCTGACCTCCTGCAGGAGGCTGAGTAATGGCTGTGATATTATAGCATCATGTTAGCTGACCTCCTGCAGGAGGCTGAGTAATGGCTAAGATGTTATAGCATCAAGTTAGCTGACCTCCTGCAGGAGGCTGAGTAATGGCTGTGATATTATAGCATCATGTTAGCTGACCTCCTGCAGGAGGCTGAGTAATGGCTAAGATGTTATAGCATCATGTTAGCTGACCTCCTGCAGGAGGCTGAGCTTCTCCAGCTCCCACTGGTGGTCCAGGATGAGGCTGTCACTGCGGGGCCTCCAGCCTGCCAGGTTCTCCTCCCCGCGCACGTACGCCACCGAGGTGTCCAGCACCCGTCTGCGCCTGCGTTGCATGCCTGAGTGGACAGCACAGGACAAAAGGAGAGGAGAGAGAGAAAAGAGAGGCGGGGAGATCAGGTTAGTGGCCTTCCCCGAACACACGCGAGGAGCACAGACGAGATGGAGAGAATGTGAGAGGGTCAAAGGTGAAGCCTGTAGAGGTCAACAAGTTCAGAATGTTTGGAGAAGAGTCTGAAGAGGTTAGAGATGCAGAGGAAGAGACGGACACAGGTCACAGGTGAGAGGGACAGGGAAGGAGACAAGGAAAGAGGCAGTCACAGGTTTTATTTGAGAGAGTTTTAGAATAAATATGAGATGTGAGTGCACCAGTGGTGATATATGAGATGTGAGTGCACCAGTGGTGATATACATTGTTTTGTGGAGAAAGAGAGGAGATCCCAGTCAGACAGGATTTTGGCAGGTCACAGGAGAGACTGGTTAAGTGGAGTATGAGAGAGTGTAGAGACAGGAGAAGGCTGAGAGGTGAGACAGGGGAATACTGAGAGGTGAGACAAGAGAAGACTGAGAGGTGAGACAGGAGAAGACTGAGAGGTGAGACAGGGGAGGGCTGAGAGGTGAGACAGGCTCACACTTACCTGGGCTCCCAGCATCGGCCAAGTGACATAAGCTGACCTCGTACACACCAGTGATCCGGTTACTGTGACAAAACACAAAGAGTCAAAGAGTCAAACACAAGTAACACACCAATACACTCACACTCACATACACACAAACCAACCCTGTCAAAAGTGAACAAGGGGTCCCCCAACTGAGAAATTTCAACATAAAAAGGTTACTAAATACTAACAACAAATCCCCATCTCGAAAAGCCTGCCTTTGTGTTAACACTAATTTTTCATACGCCTTCAGAGAGTACTGCCAGCTACCTCCTACTTTGAGAGCACTTTTTTCTGTAACAGGGCTGGACCAAACAATGTGGCGAGAGATTTTAAGGACACAGAGATGGAGATGTGTGTGTGTGTGTGTGTGTGTGTGTGTGTGTGTGTGTGTGTGTGTGTGAGTGAGTGTGTGTGTGTGTGTGAGAGAGAGTGTGTGTGTGTGTGTGTGGGTGTGTGTGCGAGTGTGTGTGTGTGTGTGTGTGTGTGTGTGTGTCTGTGTGTGGGTGTGTGTGTGTGTGTGTGTCTGTGTGTGTGTATGTGTGTGTGCGTACAGGATGGACACACTCACCCCTCTGAGGCCCTCAAGGTCCCACTGCTGAAGAGGTTGCGGATGGAGCGCGAGGCGGGCAGCTTGGCATCTCGCGAATAGAAAACCATGCAGAAATCTTTGGTGATGACTGTTGGCTGAGTGCAGTTCTCCATCTGATATGAAGAGAGAGAGAGGAGGAGGAGGAAAATGAGGAGGAGGAGGAAGAGAAGGACAGCCAGGATCAGAAAACAGAAATGCTTTTTGTGGCTGTCTTTCAGAGACAGGATGGAGCCTGCCTCTCAAAACTAGTTTGATGCCAGATTTGGCAGCTCAGATATTATGCCAGTGATGACGGATGCACCTTCTTGCAATGTCGGTCATCCAGGCAGCAACAACATGTTCTAAGGTTTTAAATAACTTCAGTGGACAGTCTGAAGTGGACTTCAGAATGTAATTCCACTGGGCAAACAAGCACTGTCAGAAGCTTACTGTGGCAGAGGGTGCGTTTGTGTTTATTTCTGAAACATGGATTAGCAAATTAGCACTCTTCAGGAGTCATGCAGCGCATCAGCAGGGCAAAAGCCACAGCCGAATGTTCACTTCCCCAGCCACAGCATGTCTACTTCTGGAAAGAGGTCACATCTCCTCTCCAGAGGCCAAATCAGCAGAGATGAGCAGGAGGACAGGGCATTTTAACCCTCTACAGATGGGTTACATATGGATCTGTATGTACAGTACAGGCCAAAAGTTTGGACACACCTTCTCATTTCAATGCGTTTTCTATATTTTCATGACTATTTACATTGTAGATTCTCACTGAAGGCATCAAAACTATGAATGAATGCAAAGTTATTTGGCACACAGATGAATATTTGTCAAGTTATGGCTCACTGAATATGGTATTAAATTAAAAAAAATAGCAACTAACAATAAACTAGAATATAAGACATGTTTTTTAGTTATTTCACACTTTTTTGTTAAAGGAACCATATGTAAGAAAAATATTTCAATTAATCATAAAATGGCCCTGATATGTCACTAGACATTAAGAAATTATGTTCATTTCAAATACTTATATCACTGACAACAGTAGTCCGGCCAGGATATTGTCATTTAAAAAGAGAAGTTGCAGCCCTCAACTGATGTTGATGTTGTGTTTTGTCATGTCATGTTGTGTTTTGGCCTGATGCGCCACCCTCCACCTATCTACTAATCAAAGTCAGTAGTGTTTAATCAGGTTTGGCAACCTCGAGTCAGTATTTTGAAAGTGATTGCAGTACCAGTTTTGGCCACAATCTTACATATGGTTCCTTTAAGTACATAATTCCACATGTGACATGTGTTCATTAATAGTTTTGATGAATCTACAATGTAAATAGTCATAAAAATAAAGGAAATGCATTGAATGCGAAGATGTGTCCAAACTTTTGGCCTGTACTGTATGTGTGGACACATACGTACGGATCTGTATGTATGTACACAGACCTCACCATTTAAAAAAGCTACCATTGTTCTGCTATGTACTACTTCATTCAACTTTGTAAGAGGCAAGACTTCAGACCTCCAGTCAAGAGGCTCATCCCTGGTCCCCATCACTGGCTGCGACTCACCTCCACGTAGGCCGAGAGGGTCATGTAGATCTTCTCCCCGTAAGGGGTGACGCGGTTAAGCAGCAGTGAGTTGTGCATGGAGCTGTCCCAGGCCGCCTCGAAGCGGTAGAAGGTCCTGCGGCACGCAGCCGTGGAAGGGTTAGAGGTCAAAGGTTAACTTGAAGTCACATCCTACTGGGTTCGCTATGGGGTGGCTGCCAAGCTGAGTAGCCCCCAACCCCCATCCCCTCTCCTGTCTATGGTCTTCAAATACTATATGTTTTGGGATGATGTGCACTGAATGTGTGTTGTGACATTATGGCAACTGATTTTATGAACTGCACATTAGTTTATTAATGAAGACATACAGTAATTAATAGTTGAGGGATACATTTGTGGTAAGCACAATGTATCAAATCAACTTTCAGATTGTAAATCACTTGCATCATAAACAAATTTAGGGGGTTTATGGCTTTTTGTTGGTTCAATTGTTTGCAAAATTGCTTTGGTGATGTTGTCACTTTAGTGACACTAGGGTGTACTGACACAAAACAGGCTGGACCAACTTGAACTGCCTAAGCTTTCACAATTAACCTTATATCCCCCAATGTAATAGTTGACATACAAAAGACATAATGGCCAAATCAACAAATCCCACTGCTTTGAACTTGACTAGGACAACATCACTTTAGACTATGAGACACAGTCCAAAAAACAGTCACAGAATTGAGGGACTAAAGACTGACAGCAACAGAGAGAGAGAAAGAGAGAGAGACACATAGAGCACAGCACACATACTGTATAAGCACACACATAGCCCAGGCATGCAATAGAACATGGCAGTCAGCCACTGTCATAGCAACCACCATAAATCAGCATGAGGAACACAGACAGAAAAGAAAAGCAAGTCCGGTGTATAAACAAATGTGATGGAGAGACTTTACTGACAAACAGGGGAGAACAAGGAAGAGGAGGAGGGGAGAGGAGGAGGGAGAGGGAGTGGAAATGGGGATCAAAGGGTAGGGGTAGGGGAAGGGATATACCTATGATCAATTCCCAAGGAAATGCTTTGAGAAGAGGGAAAGAGAACCAGCGAGAGGGTCAAAGTTGAGCTTCACAGAGAGGAAGGCGCTTGTGGCAAAGGCCTCAAAGATCGACACAGGTGTATACACTGATCGAAGAAAAACAGTCACTCCCGATTTTCTCCGCTCACATGTGCTTCAACATGAGAAAACTACTGCCTTAAAAACTAGTGTTCATCCTTTCACCCAAACATTCTGAAGCTCTTTCCTCATTGGTCCCATGTGGCATTTGTGTGGTGAGATAAAGTTCATTTTGCAAGGAGGCTTTTGTTCATGTTGCTTTTTTTGCAAGAAGGCTTTTGTTCATCAATCTGGCACCTGTGACTGATTCTATTCTACTATGTGAGTGGTCTGTACCATATTTGACAGTTTTGTCAAAACAAGCCATAAAGTCACCTCAGTTAAGGAACACTGGCCCGAATGTGCAAAACATTAGTGGGGTGATTTGATTACAACATTGACAAATCCGCTGGAACCCTGTGTTGCTCTGGCTGCACCCCCCAGTGTGGGGCAGAGGGGGCCTGCCATGATGATCTACTCCTTTCCCCCTTTCCTCTCCTTTTCACCAGAGACCAGTGAGGTGCTGTGAACCATCGCAACATGGGCTGCGGTCCAAACAAACCCCACTCTCCCAACCACAGTTCCCCCTTCAACCTCACCATCCAGCCCCAACACATTCACATCCATCAGCTTTAACACACACACACACACACACACACACACACACTTGCACTCACACTCTCACATTCTCACACGCACACAAACACTCTCTCTCTCTCGCACCCTCTCTCTCTCTCTCAAACGCACACACACACACACACACACCCACACACACTTACACTTGCACTCACACTCTCACATTCTCACACTCACACAAACACTCTCTCTCTCTCTCGCACCCTCTCTCTCTCTCTCTCTCTCAAACGCACACACACACACACACACACACACACTTACACTTGCACTGGCATTCTCACATTCTCAAACTCACACACATACACACACACACACACGCCTGCTTTCCGAGCCTTTTAACCCAGGCACATAATCAGCCATCGAGCGCAGTTATGCCTCTGGCTCGGCGCCCGACAGAGGGAAGCCTTAAATCTCCGCGTGCGCTTCAGTCAGATATGCAAGTTGAGACGAATGTTTCTGTGGGCCATAAAGTAGCGCGCGGGGGGAGGAGGAGGAGGAGGAAGAGGAGGAAGAGGAGCCAGGGATGGAGCCGCTCCTGCAAGGGCCCCCATTATGGGTCCCCCGGCTGGGCTGGACTGAGATGACCTGCTGGGAAAGAGGAGTTCTAGGACAGACCCCCACGGGGGAGCAGAAAAGGGGGTGGATGAGGTGTTACTCACATCAGGGAGAGGGGTGAGTGAGAGGAGGATGGAGAGAGATGGAGGGGGTTGATGGAATGAGGAAGAGATACAGAGAGAGAGAGAGATGGAGAAAGAGAGAGAAAAGAGAGAGAAAAATAGAGAAAGAGAGGGAGAGAGAAAGAGAGATGGAGAAAGAGAGAAAAATAGAGAGAAAGAGAGGGAGAGAGAAAGAGAGGCAGAGAAGGTGAGAGGAAGGCGAGTAGAAGACTAATAGAATTTGGGGGTGCAGCTGTATCTGTGGGAGGAGAGGGGACGCTTCAGTGAAGACAAGACCTCACCCTTCCTCTCATCCCATCCCACCACTCACGCACCAGTCATAGAGAAGGAGAGATGGAGAAAAAGAGAGAGAGAAGAAAGTGGGAGAGGGAAAAAGAGGAACTAACACAGGTCTATGGGAGTTCAAGGAAGCCTCCCAATCTTCCCCTCAGGCACTTGGAGAAGGCTTCTCTCCCTTTGCACATTTTCAATCAGTTGTTTCCCCCACTACCCCTCCTCTCATTTCCCCCCCTTTCTTCCACCACTTTTCTAAATCCAAGAATCCAGGCGAAAGTCATGCTCTTGGCAAAACATGCGAGGAAACATTTGTTTTTGGAGTGTTCGGCTCACTCACACCGTAGCATAAATGAGAGAAGAAACTTTTTTTCTATTTTTTTTTTTCTTCTTCTTTGTAGCAGCAGCAGCAGCAGCAGCACAGGAGTGTGTTCGGAGGAGGAAAACGCTACCGCTGAGGTAATCGTTCCATGGATTACACTTTAACGCTCTGGGCTATGCCTCGCCTGCCAGCGAGGATACTGTAAATGAAGTGTTCCTTTACGAACACCATTTGTGTTCGCAACACTGGCGGAGGGGCTGTTCTTTCTTTTTTTCTAGTTCTCTCTCTTTTTTTTTCTTTTCCTCTCTTTTTTTCTTCTCTCTCTGGCACACCTCCAGCCAGAGTGACACTATGTGTCACTGTATGAGAACACTGCGTAGAAGAAGCTTCGTAAGGAGTGAGGGAGGACCTTTTTTTGTGAGTCCAGAACTTGGACACAGCTTTGTTTCCCCAAAATCAACCTTTCAGATTGCGTAAGTAGGGGGTCCAGTGGGAGAGATTTTGATCCTGATCCCCACAGAGGGGTTCTACTGTTTGGTTTCTCCTAGTCCACCCCCCTCCCCTTTATTTGCTTGTTTCTATGTACATCCCGTAAAAGTTCACACAAAACAGAGACAGCGACCTGAAACAGTCCCACTGAAACCCTGCACAGTTCCAGAGAAACAGAGACGCACATTCAAGTGTAGCTCAGACCCATAAAAATGCCAATCGAAATACTGATGCGCACAGTGAGAGTTCACACAAAAACAGCAGCCTCCAGACTGACGAGGACTTCTATTGGCCTTGCTTTGTGTCAAGCTGAATCACTACTGCCCTCTATAGGCCAAAATAATCATTAAAAAAAAAAAACCAAAAGGGACACAAGGCAGTCTGGATTATGATGGATGACTTCAACATAAAACAGCAAGGTCAAGACCTGTGTGCTCACTGAGCGTCGGGCCCTTTGTGCGTCTCTCCCACTCCCCAGCTGCAACCTGTAATCCACAGTTCAGTGCTTTGCGAGGCGCCTTTCAATCACCTGCGACCGGCTCCAGCGGCTGATGCCGACGTTGGCCCCGCGCGGTGGAAACGCAGCTGGTGGAGGAGAAACACACGCGGGCAGGTACAAAGAGGGGAGTGTGTAATCATGAAGGCATCAGCCACAGGTTGGGGAGCCTGCGAGAAAGCGTCCATAAAGTTCACTTGAGCATACCAGTGACCGTGGCAAGGCAGCTGAAGGGAGTGACTCAACTTGTGTGCTGCCGGGGGCGGCTTTTTCCTGGTTGTGGTGTGTAGCTGCAATGCATTATGGCCCTGATCTGGTTACACTACAATTCAAGAACATTGTAGGAAACTCTTCTGCAGGATATACACGGAGATACAGTACTGTACGTATCCTATGGTTTGTTATCAAGTTCTTTTTGAAGTTATTGAAATGAAACTAATGCTGGCGTCCGCAACACCTCCAGCGACATACAAAAAAACAAAATAGCCAGACAAAGCCAAAGCGAGCCATGCAGCTTCTGCTAATGTTCAACTTAAACCCCATGGCAACATACACAAACACAGAGACAAACACACATAATCTATAAAGGCACACACCGACACACACACACACACACACAATCCATAGGGGCGCGCATTCACACACACACACACACACACACACACACACACACACACACACACACACACACACACTCAGAAAAGACACACAAATGCTATCACAAAGGGAGCCACAGAAATTCTCCATCACATTGTAGGAAGAGTAGGACATGAAGGGGGAGACCAAAGGAAGTGACTAACAGATGATCCACAGAGCCCAAACAGACAACAGGAGGGAGACGATGAGAAGGATTTCAGTGATTTGCAGACCAAAAAGACACATGAATGGGGAAAAAAAGAAAACAAAAGATGTGTAGCTACTGTATCTAAGTAAACAGGGTGAGAGAGGAGCGGATGTAAAAAATCATAATAAATATACCTAGGCATGTCCGAATCAAGAAACTGTCTGCGAAAACACAAAACAAACATTCCGTTAGTGGACTGGTAGGGAGAGAAATGTCAAGAGTCAGCAGGTCCTTAGTGGTGGAGAGACGCAGGGCTGTGCAGAGGTCCTCAAAGACAGAGACTCACATCAGTCTGCCTACAACGGAAGCCATTTTGGCTCAAGGGCGACCGAATGCACCTCTGCACAGGCCTGTGCTCCCATCTTCTTCATTGTTCCTTTGCGGTGGCCAGAGGACCCAGGTTGAAGGCATGGTGGATGGGGGCAGCGGGGCGGTAAGCAAGAGTGGTTGCACCATCAGAGAGGAGGTCACAGGGCAAATAACATGGGGGAGATTGGTGACTGGACACTGGATTATTGTCCAGGACTGTTCTCCAGGATGTTGGCTGGTATTGAAGAAGAAGCTGGTCTACTGATAATACTGACAGTAATCACCAATACTGACTGAGGTTAGGGTATGTAACGCTGGTGCCATGTTGACGTGATGTGATTTTATGGTAACGTGTGTCATGCTATGGCTGTACTGAGTCATGTTGCTGTTCGAAGCACTTTCCAGTAAGGAGAGACGGTGAGAGATCACGTGGTAGAGTGTGGGTCAGCTTTTGGACATGCTCCTAAAAGGAGGAATGACATGGTACCAGTGTGGGGTGAATGCGTTTGGATATTGCTGGTATCATTCCATGCACTTAAAACGGCATCTACATTAGTCCCTTTTGTATTTCGTTATGAATTCCGTTATCGAATTTGTGATGCACCATATACATTATAAGGGTGCATGTTTGACTGGGGCCAGTGACTGGGAGTCTCCTCAGTGAAATTCTTGGCATTGAGAACCTCCATACTGGCCACAACATTTAAAGCAAACTGTTTTCCATTTCCATTCCACATTACCATCATTTATGCTCCATTTAACATTAGTCACTCAGATGATAGAGGAAGACCCCATACCAGAGATTCATGACTTCATGATGGGGGAAACTTGACCATAAATCAATGTTCCGCACTGATCTACATAAAAATGTTACGGCCGTTTTGGAGGGTCCTTCATTATTCAGCTGGGACGGGAGGTTGGAGGTGTGTGGGGGGAGTAGAGTGGTAGGGGGTGGTTGGGAGGTGACTCATGCGCTTTTATCGGAAAAACTGTTCCTGGGTCAGTGAGGGGATGAAAGGGGTGAGATCACAGCTGAGCTCATCATGGCTTACATCGATGGCCTTATTTTTCAGCCACAGTGTCGGGCATTAGTGGTGTCGGTTTCATCGGGGTGTCGGATGCCCAATCAAACACAGGTGCTGTGCCCTGTTTGACCTGATTTTCGGGGGTGTTTCGTGTTGTCTTGAATGTGATGCCAGGGCATGCAATGGGTGTTTCACTCTGACGTCCTTGTGACATGTGGCATCCGGCCGACATATCACTGTGATGAGCCAGAGTGACAGCTGGATTAGTAGAGAGTGTAGCCAAGGCAGATTGATGGTGGTGAGTGTGCTGATGGAAAGCACACGTGGAGATGATACTAATGCAGGTGTGTGTGTGTGTGTGTGGTGGCAATGACAGAGATGAGGGGTGGAATGATCAACGACACATACACAGCGCAAACAGGCACCAAAGGGGAGGGTCGCAAAGCCAGCATAAAGGTGACAACGTCCAAACGTAGCAAACAAAATAAAACAAGACATTCATCTTGAAAATAATGTTAAATACAAGAGAAACAAACAAGAAAATATTTTGGCAGAGGTGCTCAACAGTTACTGTTCTCTAATTGTATGTTTAGACTTTATACTGGTGACCATCTTGTGCATGTGACCTCCTACATCTTGACTGATAGAACCACATAGTGTTTGCAAAGCTTCTGTTGCATGGAGGGGGATTGCTGAGAACTGATGTGAGGAAAAAGAAAAAAAATGAATCAAAGAAATACTTTAAAAAAATATCTGCACAAGTTCAGTCTGTCTATCAGTCAAGCTGGCCATCGCCGAAGCATCTGAAGTGGTTCCTTATCCATAGCCTCAGCTATGGGTGCCATGCAGCAGCCTCTTAGCAGTCATTCAATGCAGGAGCACTCCAATCCCTCTTCAAGAGACCCAGTGTGTGTGTCTGTGTGTGAGTGTGTGTGTGTGTGTGTGTTTGTGTGTGTGTGTGTGTAACCCCAACCTCATCATACACCATGATGGAGGCTCACATTAGAGAATTAGAGAACCAACTAATAGCATTAGCAACACCTAATAAGCTCTTAAAAACCTTTTTGAGGTGACAAAAGGAAACTATCGGGGTAACACACTACCCAGGGAAGGTGACAGTTCAAATTGTGGACAGAGCTGCCAAGTCCACATCAGCAGCATGAGCCACCTGCAGGTCACAGGCAGTTGAGTGGGAATGTCTTGCCCCAAGCTCTGCCGTCGCCAACAGAGAGCTTGCAAACCACTAGCTGTCAGTCCTGGACTGAGCTACATATAAGCAGGTTATGGCGGGCGCTTGTGTTAGGTGCGTACATAAAAATGTTCAAAAGGAGCAGACGTTTAATTTCTTAGGAAAGTTGGCAGCGGCAGCCCCTTCTCCAGCAGCACGCCTGTGAATTCAGCCTTTTATGGGTTACTGGCGATGTCCTTCCCTGCCACCACACCAAGACCCTGGCAGAGACCCTGGCGCTTTTGAACAGAGGGGGCATGGCGTGCTGTTTTTGTCAGAGGGGACCAGAGCCCCCAATGCTCTGATCAAATGCCAGGCCCCTAACACGGCAAAAGCCTTGGACAAAGTGATGGGGCAATCTGCTACGAAGTGGCACTTCCAATAAATAGTGGCACTCTCAGCCAACAACTGCTTGAGGGGTGGGTACGGTTTTAATGGCATGAGCCAAGAGCTGGAGTGAGAGGTGAGAGGCATTGCGTGGCTTTTATATACACTTCGCTGTGGGTGTGGTGTGTTGGGGAAAGGGTCAAATTCAAACAGAACCTCTGTATGTGAGTTGACTTTGAAATGGTTCTCAATCTTCAATACAAAATCACTGGTATAAACAAAACAACATTATCTGGCAGGAACACATTCAGTACTTTCTCAAATGCATAATATTTTTCTCCAGATGAGTAATCAGAAGTACAGTATGTGCTCTGAAAAGTGATGCATTTCAATTGATTTTTGCCATGGAGTGAACATGATTCTTACTGGCATTCACACAGAACTATTCTGCTGTCTCCATGGAAATCGGACTCTGAAATATCTCATGCTGTTTGTTTTGTCTGACTACAGTTCTCTTTTTAAAAGAAAACCTCCTGTGCTTGAGAAATCAATACATGGATATTCCCATGTTGTATGAAAACAGATCAAACCGTTGACTTGTGTCTTCCATTTGTGCTCTGCCTACATTGTTGAGAGGCTCACCTGTCATCTTGCGTGGGTCGGATGTATCCTGCAGCCAGGATATTGAGTGACAGGATGTTGGGGTCGATGATGGTCTCGTCTGCCTCTGGTGTGTTGCGGATGCGCCCTAAAAAATGAGGGGTAGAGGCCAGAATTAGAATGAACACTGAATGAACAGACATGTAGTGGAATTTCACTTGACCGACCACGATCCATTTGTATTCCACACATTCTGAGATGGACAGTGAAGCGGGATGGAGAGCTTGTATGTAAGTTAATGCAGCAGTACTCGGAGGGTTGATAGACAGACTCACCCACAACCAGCTCACGGACCTCCTTCCACTCAATATCACCCCCTGTCTCATGTACGATTGTCACTGTGATTCTCCTCTGGATACCCTTTTTATCAAAAAAAGACATAAGGGAGAGAAAAAAACATATGTACATACGTGTACCTGCAGGAGGCAACTCGCGAAAACTTGCCAATTTGGAATTTGAATTTGGAATTTGAAAATGAACAGCACATATGATAACCTTATTTGATTTGAACTGTGGCTGTTAGTATTGGGTACCTGGTGGAGCAAGAAGTTTCCGTGGCAGGGCATCCCTCCTCTGTGGTCCACCACCGCTGGGATGTAGCTGGAAGAGAGAGAGAGGTCATCAGCATATATCTCCTCTACACTAGAGGACAGAGAGAGAGGTCATCAGCATATATCTCCTCTCTACACTAGAGGACAGAGCGAGGTCATCAGCATATATCACCTCTACACTGTCACTCTACAGGTCTGGCTTCCTTCGCTATTAATTCATGAGTTTACCCGTAATCAAGGCCTGATCGCTGGCATAATACGCAATCATCTCCCACTCCTTCACTGCTCCAATCAATAAGCAGACCCTGCCCAGGGACATACGTTAGGCTTTCGATTTGAGCCGCTACTTAAATTGCATTTTGCAGACCGCGTCGCATGATCTTGCCATCAGCTAAATGTAAAAATCGATAGCAGACGTTCGGATTGAGGTATTGACTGCTGCTTGACTGGAACGACCGCATCAATTTCCACGGGCCTTTCCACCGAGAAGGAGCTGTAGCACTGCTCCTCCCCTTTAAGCCGCAGTGGCGCGGTCATTTTTATCTCCATCTGACAGGCGGAGGGACGAGGCCCCATGAGGCCCGTGGGCGAAGATGCTGTCTGGGTGGACTGGACACTCACTCTCCGTTGGCCTCCAGCTCGCAGATCTCAAAGAACACCATGAGGTCGTATTTACAGTGGCAGGGCCCTGCAGTCGGACGGGTCAGCGCCGTCAGTTTGGTGGCAGGGACTGTGAGAGAAAAAAAGAGAGAGAGAGAAGGAGAGAGGGATATAAAGAGAGAGAGAGAGAGAGAGAGAGAGATGGACAGGAAGATAGACAAGAGAGAGAAAAAGAGAAAGCCAGAGAGAGAGAATCAAGGAATAAAAAAGAAATAAAAGAAAAAGGGGAGAGAGGTAAAAAAAGAGAGCATTAATCACTAGAGAGGTGGCGTAGCATGGCAGGACAGGGGAGTGGAGACCAGCGGTGAGTGAAACACCACGAGAGGCTGGAAGAGAGGGACGTCAGTGTTAGAGCGGAACAGGAAGTCAGGAAGACCAGGGTCCAGTGGAGAAGGAAAACCTTTAGTCAGGACACCTGCCATAGGATCTCACACATGTGCTACTGCAGCAATCCCTTCTCTCTGACCACTGCTGTATAAAGGCCCACCGATAATTAACGCTAAATTAGCCATCATGATAACAGATCAGTATTATCAACTATATTAAGACTTGTATTCTATATTAAGACTATATTAAGAGTATATTAATATTGATCCACATATAACTTATAAAGTGAAAACAGATGGTTAATGACACATTGCAACAACTTAAATCGTAAAGTGCCCTTTTAGAGCCTTTGAAGGAAGTCAATGTGAAGGGATTACTGCAAGTAAACATTTTTAACTGTGATTGAGAGACAGCAGTCAAGGATTCAGACACATGCATTGGATCAAAGTCTGATTTTGAACACATTCACTCTATAGACATATATTCGTTGGCGTGTTGTTTTCAGTCATTTCTCAGTGAAATTGATGGGTTTTCTTTGGAAGTCTTTTTATGCTCTAAGGCCACATGTCCATTTGATGAAGCGTTCAAAGGAGAAACTGAGGGGGAAAGTCGTAGATGAGCACTCAAGACACATAAGAGCTGAGCCTGACCGAAGCCCTGAAACCATTCTCAAAGAGCTGGAGTTCCATGGCAGCTTTTGTTTCTTACTCTAGTATTAGCTGCTATTATTAGCATTACATGCACCACTATTCTCACAACTACTGTACAACATACATACATAAAGGAACATACAACATAAAGGCACAACTATTATAGCGCATTTATCACTACAGAACTGTTCATCTTCAAAAAAATATTTTATTTTTATTTTATTATTTTATTTTATTTTAAAAGTTTACCACTCTTTTTGTGCATTAAGATAAATGATAATGTGTTTGATGAAAAATCATCTGACAAATACAAAAAGCTTCAGCATTGGTCTCAGTATAATTGAGAACTATGAATTCTGTTAGTCCCTTTTGATTTTGACAGAATTCAGCAAAAAAACAAAGTAATAGTCCCTTATCTGAGTATGAAAAGGACACTGAGATAATGCTAATCAAATTTTGAGGCGCAGAATGCTAAGATGGCTAAATGCTAAGGTCCAGTTTCAGGGCTTTGGTTCTGGCTTGGCACACTGGGGTGGTACCGACCCGGCTTCTGTGCCTTAATGACTGAACAGATAGAGAGTGGCGGAGCCGGCAGGCTTGCCCGCTCCTCCATCTCACAGATGAATGAGGCGGCCACCCCGGCCGCAGACAGGGCGTGGCACGACAGCGAGTCCACCAGCACCCCGTTGAATACCTCAGGCACCAGGTAGCGAATGAGCTCCAGCGTCTTCTCTTGGTCGGACGGGGTGTCTTTGTCTGCCTCTGCGCACCCACACACACACACACACACACAATATTCATACACATACAGTACATGCAGACAAGCAACGGAACACTACAATGGGTCAACCCCCAACAGAATGTGAATGTGAGTTACTGGATGATCTCAGCCATCACCTTGAAAACATGGGCAACATATAAACAAACAACAAGACAACACAAAACAAAAGGCTGTGTTTTTCCATACAACGTACAATGATTGTCTATCTGAAACCTTGGAAGTAAATTATGGTTAAGTGAAAACATCAGTAGGCACTGGTATTTTTTCTGCATCTCATTTATACAGTTTGTTTACCTGGTTTGGAGAGAGGCATCACCCGTGGAAATTGTCTTCTGCTCGGGCGAAGAGGGCTGCCATTGATAAAGAACAAAAAAACTTACCATCTGTACGTTTCATATTGCACCTTCAGATATGATAAAAAAAAAAAACATATTTGCTATCTATTGTACCTGATAAGGTCTTTGCACAGTGGTGGGAAGGGCTGTTTCTGATAGTGGCCAAACACCTCAAACACAATGGGCTGTGTCTTAATGTACTCCACAAATGACTTGGTAACCTCGACTGCAATCTGTAGACAGAGATAAAATCAAAGATCACTGATTAGCTTCAACCCTCTCTGATAAAATGCTTTTATGTGTTTTCTCACAAGGCTAGACAAGCTCATTGTGAAAATCTTTGAACATATTCATATAATCCACACTTAATTGCCATCATAACCTTGTCAAAAAGCTACCATAATTTCCCAACTATTAGTCCTGCGGCTTATACCCAAGCAAATTACTGTACTCTCTTCTGTAATACTTACATTCTGCACATGGTAAAATCCTAGAGGGGGCCCACGACCTGTATTCTTCAGAGGTTCGGTGCTGAATGCCTCATCATGCCGGTGTATAAAGCTTTCAAAGGGTCAGCATCAAAATAACAGTCAAACAACCAAACGATAATATGATAATATATGCATTTATCAATCTTATTAATATATGCATTATAGATGATTTACAATTGTCTTCCACCAGAGTCTTCATATAATTGGTGATTAACTTAAAGGAAACATTGTGCATCATATGGATGTAACTGCCCACTAACTTCAAGTCAAATCAACATTTCTCTGAGGAGTGGCAGTAGCTTACTTGAACTGGCAAAAGATGTCGGCATACTCCGCAGAGATACTGGAGGCCTGAAGCACAGTGACCCTGAAGGTGAAGACATTCCCAATCCTCAAATGCTCCATGGCCCCTTCCAGAGGCCCCTCAAGGCCTGCCTTTAGAGGGTTCTCCAGTTCATCTGGATTGGCTGCAGTAGGGACATCAGACAGAGTGTGAAACTGGGAATACTTTATGTGATGGGATATGGAAAGCTACAATGAAATGGAATGACAATAACCATGGATGGATGACAAGCTAATACCATCATTACAAATCAATCAATCAATATTTCAATATTAATACATCCTACATTAAGCTTTGCATCCATCACTCTATTGTCTTTGTATGGGACATGCATAAGCTACCTCCAGTGTGTTCACCTGCACAGGTGTTATTGTTGACCTCATCTGCTGAAGGGCCCATCTCTGAGTTCTGCCCCTCCCCCTCTACAATGCGTAACTCCTCCTGGGATACGCCTGTCCGAGACAGACCCACCAGTGGACACGACTCGGTCTGGAACTGCCAAAAAACAAGATAAATCAGGTAAATACGTATCAATATTTACATTAAATTATTAACTGTAAAATAATTATAAAATTCAGGACATGAGGACATGCAATCATATATGGTCTCATTTTTTCATATGTTCAAATGAGGTCATACAATCTTGTGTAGGCGTGTTTCAGCACTTGTCTGATGTAGGTGCTGACCCTACCTTCTCAAACTGCTGGTCCTCAAAGGAGATCTTAGCAGTACCTGACTGCCTGACTCCGGAGCCATAGTCTGGAGCCTCCTCATCGGCTGGAGGAAAACACAGAGCGCCTTCACTTCACTTCCTCTAGAAGTACCACTCTCCCCTTCCTTTAGTTAACAAAACCACCCACACTCATCCATTCACAACCAGCCACCCACCCCTACATATTCATATATATGTGTCTGCACACTCACACACTCACACACACACACACACACACACACACACTGGTATATGGTTTATAAAGACCATCATGCTTTAAAGGGACAACCCTGTTTTGTTGCCCTAAGTTATTGGGTCCTGAAAAATATTATGTCTGATCATTATAGATTTAATGCTCACTTTATTTCAAGAGACATTTCACAGACACAGCTTATATTAGCTTATTAAAACACATATAGTAGTTTTACAAGGACCAGTTACGTAACACATACACACATATACACACACAGCCCCAAGGACATCTTGCTCTCTCACTACCAGAGGACAGGTGGTGACCTCTGGGGTCGGATGTTACCTGAGATGGCTTGTACTGCCACCCTGAGGAAGCCCTTCACCTCGCCCTTCTCACTGACAATGGCCACGCGGTGCACCAGAGGCACCGGGTACAGCAGGTTACTCAGATACACAAAGGCCCTGAGAAAGAAAGAAAGGATGAGAGACAGAGAAAGAGGGAAAGAAAGAAAGGAAGAAAGATAAAGGAAAGAAAGTGGTAGAAATGGGGAGGGAAGAACAAAAGATGGAGCACAACCAAAATCAGCAGGTTTTTCCAGACAAACACACAAACATAGCACTGGACAAACAAACACGACACCAAGCCGGCAAAAGCAACTGAACTGAAAAGCTGGGACGACTCTCACGGTGGCCATGACTGCTCTGGGCAGCAACACAAGCTGGGTTTATTCTGACCTCACACATAGAGGACCTCTACTCTGAGCATGGTCATCATATCGTTTAAGGCTCTGGTGAGGTTTAGGAGCATGGGGGTGAGAGAAGACTACACTCTTATGGGCAGCCATGTGATGTTGGGGTCCAATGTCTGTTTGTATGCATTAGTATGTGTATGTTTTTATTGTGTATTGTGTGTTTTGTGTGTGTATGTTGTGTTCACATGTTTTTACCAAAAGCTTACTTTTGAGACTAAACTTTAGTAACTTCCATGAGACAACAATGCCTCAATTCTAACACAAGTTTTGTGCACACATATTAGTCCAGGACTCTGATATCGGGCCAGCTGACAATTTTGTAAAGAATGACTGACTCTTTTAGCCATCTGCATTAATAGTATTGTCTGGGAAATAAGAAACCTACCAAACATGAAATGGCAAAGTAGATTTAAGAGTGCCGTTATAGATTACACAAAATCATAAATTGAATTGAGACAGTTAATTAGTTTAAATATGATGGCCTTTACCCTACAGTCACAAGCCTACATAATTAGTTGTTAATTATAGATGACATATCCTGACAATAGACCAACACAATAAGCAGCTCCTATGACTCTTTCTGTGAGTTATTTCATTCTTGATGGAATATTTGAAGTTAGGAGCATTGACTCTGCTTTGCTTTTCAGTTTGTCATCATGTTGAAACCCTTTACTTTCTGACCTGATGTACTGTAAATGTGTTGTTATTGAGGACTGCATTTCCCAGAGGCCAATGAGGGTACACATTTAAAGGGAAAGGAGTGAGGAGGCGTAAGACAAGATTGGTGAGGTGCAAAGAGGGCATGCTCAGGATCAAAAAAGTCAAACTAAAATAGCATTAGGCTTATCGACTCAAAACAAAATTAGAAGGAAATTATGCGAAATACAGACCACAGATACAATTCAATCATCACTGCTGACAGTTCCAAGTATGTTTAAGAAAATAAATAAATGAATAAAATGATGAAACCAGAAATCATAAACACACCTTCCAGACCAACTGTTGTGCTACTGTGCGCAAGTGCAAGTTTATGCAACGGTGAAAGCCAATTACTCAAAATGTCAAATTTGACAAAAACAAAATGATAAGAAAAGAGAATGTGCTCTGGCATGCCTGGTAGAGTCAGCTGCAATAGAAAACCAGCTCTTTCAACTTGAGATAACAGTCTCCCTGAATCACCACAGAAAAAGAACCGATTCATTGGATGAATCGTATGTTTGGATTCACAGACCATTCATGCCATGAGCAAGAAGAGGTGACTATAGTAGACATCTCAACAAGTTTAAAGGGAAGTAGCCTTTCTTACGAATGTCATAGTGTTAAGTCTCAACAAGCCAACCGGAAATCTGTGAAGCACAAACCTTGGCAAAAATGAAGTGCGCAATTCAAAAAATAAACAATCTAATTTCACTAAGAATCATCCAAATACAAATCAGTGTAACTGCGTGAATCAGTGACAGACAAAGCTCAAGGTATGTGCTCACAAACAATTTGGATGGGATACTATGTGTGATAAAGAGACTTGATTTTGAGGAGAGTTAGTGTGATTCTTACTGTGCATCACACAATTCAATTTAAATGTGTTTTTTCTTCCATCTACCTAGCAGGATATCCCAGGACAAAAGTATAACGGAACAGTGATTGCACTGATATGACTGATATGATTATGGACTGAGCAATCACATTCCACTTAGCCATCATGCTAAGTATCTGTTATTCTGATCTGTTCTGAAGGAACTGCCTACCATAACTGTACACTAATCTAACAAATAGCGTTCCAAAATGTGCTGCCTCATATGTTAAAATCTCTGTTTTACGCATCAGAAAAAGACTGGTGTTTATTAGGTTCCGTTCTCACGTTATGCAGCTCTTTCGATCTCTCTCATGTACCAGGTTCAGAGAGAACTGCAGAAGGTGTGAACAGCATTGAGATCTTCCATCTGCTCTGGATCAATACCTGGGTCAGTCTTGGAGCTAGCCTTGGGCCAGTCTTTGCACGCAAGAAAGCATACATATGAGTATGGCCTTATGCGTACTCTCTATGTGTGCGTATGAGAACAAGCATGTCCCTGCTGCGGTCGTGTCTGTGGTCGGTGTGTGACTGCTTGGGCACGGAGTTTAAAGGAGCTGGCCTTTGGGCTGCGTTCTCCGAGCGCGGAGAACCTTGCGTGTGTGAGCGGCCCGTAAATGCCTTAAGAGAGCGCAGCCAAATGAGAGGCGAGGGAGCTGGTAGCCCTGGCCCCTACGAGGCGGATTCCTACATCCCGTCGCCATTCCAAGTGATGTCATCTGTCTTTCCCTACTATAAAGGGCCGGCGTTCGCACGCAGGACCATCGCCTGTCGTATGGAGGAAGCCTTTCCAAGCGGGTGGAAACATGGCCTTGTAAAAAACATACATTACTAACATGGTCTAGGTCTCCATCAAGGAGTCTCCCAGTCTCCACCCACCCACGTGTACACTCACTACTGCATCAAAAGGAAAGACAATGGAGAGAATATGCTGTGTGAAGGGGAGTGTATGCTTTTAGAGGCCATGTGTGAAATGCATGCATTGAAGAGGTGTAGAAGACTGTGTTTACAGTAGGTGCAAATGGGTCTTCTGAGTGTCATTTTTTTACGTTAATGTGCATGAGTGCATGAGTGTTTTGCATGACCAAGGTTGTGTGTAAATGCCTAAATCCTGTGTCCACAATATGCAAGCATGTGCGTGTAGGTGCTTGCAGGTGTGTGTGTGTGTGTGTGTGTGTGAATATGACATACAAGGAGGCCCTGCGTCTCAGTGTGAAAGAGCTAGTTTCCTCTTCCAGCATGCTCCCGTAACCTCACCAACCTTCCCACTACACTGAATATGGGCGAGCGGTCGTAAAAAGGGTCCGGGCCTTCGCCAGAGCGCGGGCACAGCGCCCTCTCTTCCTCCTCCTCCTCCTCCACCTCCTCATCACCATCCTCCTCCTCTCCCCCCGACTCCGAGCACAGGTCGTCCAAAAAGATATCACCATCATCATCGTCCAGGTCATCCAACTCCTCCATCCCCTCCTCCTCCACCCTCCAACCCCGGCGCCAGGGGTCGGCCAGCTCGGTTATGTCCGAGCTGGGGTTGGAGAGGGTGGGGGAGGGGGTGGGCTCGCTCATGCGCTCACTCATGCATGCGTGGAAGATGGGGTTTCTGGTGTCACCAGAGAGATGGAGGGATGAGGAGAGGGGAAAGGAAAGGGAAGAGGAAATGGGGGGAGAGGAAAGGAGAGGAGGAGGAAGTGGACCAGGGTTAGTAAGAACAAGATAGAGAGACAAACACTGGTTGAAGTCTAGACGAAGAGAGGAAGGGGGCGACCACTTCACACCCACTGCAGCACAAGTCCCTTTGTGAGGAAGTCTGCTGTGGGACCGTAAATAACTTTTATATATTTTTAAATAATTTTTATAATATTTTTAAATTCAAAAAGACAATTTGGATTCGAGCTCAAGTCTGAGTCTGACAGCTATTGATAATTCGATTAACAAATCAGCTAGGAAATGTCAATATGGTCAGTATGTGGCCATCGATTATATAATAGCATAGTATGCCACATGTCCACTAAAGAGTCTGACATTACAGACATGCTGTTTATCTTTGGACAGACATAATGGGATTTCTTCAGACATTCCAGGGACACAGAGTGTAATGATTATCACAGACAGGTGACCTGAGTATAGAGAGGTAGCAGCCATTTTCACGCTCCACTGATAGCTTGTGCACCAAAGCAACAGCGATGTCCTAAAGTGTGTCTGTGTGTGCGTGTGTGTGTGTGTGTGTGTTCTCTCTCATCCATCTTTCCCGAGGGGGTACCGAATAGCATCAGCAGAGTGCGCCTCCGCCCAGCACTCACTCCTAATGGCCTCCGATCTCTGCGCTGCGTACAGCGGCCGAACGTAACACTTATCACTCAGGGCCCTGTGAGGAAGCAGGCCATCAGTAAGCCCCTTTCTGCAGTGGCTGCTGGGAGGAGACGGCCTTTGTCAATGTCAAAGCACCCTATCGTACAGTAGCAAATACACCACACGGCAAGTATCAGAGAATGTTCTGAAAGCCTAGTTTTCATACTTGGCATTCACAGGTTTAGAGCAGGTGAGCCCATTCTTTTCAGAGGGAGTTTTCCCTTATACAGTTTTTAGTTGCAACCTTGCCTAAACCCATTTGGCTCTTCCCAGACTCATATGTCAGTATGAGCTATTATTATTAATATATTGTAATGTGGCATGCGGCCATTCAGGGACTGTACATCTCAAGGGTTGTACGTCTAAAGGGAATTAGGGCATCCCAGTTCTAAAGCATTTGATTTGACAATCTTACCAAAGCATGCATGCCCACGCAAAGTTGTAACAGCTGTGGCACTCACCTTCCCACTAGACGGAACCATGGGAAGCGGTCGTAGAAGGGGTCACCACCGGTCATGGCACTGTCACAGTCCTCCAGCGCAGGGCTGGGGACCTCTGCAGCCCGATCGTACATCTCCCTCATCAGTTCCAGTCTTTGCCTGCAGGGGGCAGCAGAGAATGATAATTGAAGCTGGGTCAGTCACACAGTCACAGTCACATTATAAGTGCTTGACTTGCTATCCTCTCTAATCTTATATAATGTTGCGTCATGCTGTAAAAGGAGTTGTAATATCCGGCGTATTAAAAGCAGATGAGACTGGTGATGTATTTAAAAAGTATATTTATAACAAGGACTAGTCATTTTGCATTAAAGTGGTATGGCACTGTAAAGATGTGGCACTGTGTGTTCCAGCAGCACAAATCACATAGGCACCTAAGTTTCTCCAGGGTCCAGTAGTGAGTAGCTCCGTTCTTCTGGTCCTGCACCTCTACAGCCACTATGGTCCGGGGGAAGGGGCGTATCTCCCGATCTTTGGCCGCCTCAGGGGGCAGCAGATCCGGAGGCAGAGGGGAGTACAGAGTGTCTGTCAGCAGCACAAACTGGAACTGGACCTGTGGACCAAAACAAAGAGACCAAAACACGTTAGCACTATACAACCCCCCAAGTCCCCTGACATCAGAAACTATCATACAATACACATAGTCTTTTGAAATGCAAAACTACTAGTGATATGTTAACAAAATAAATATTTTCTATATCGCAACAATTTAGTAAATAAAATACAAAGGCCAATTTTAACTGTTTATTTGATCCGTTCATTATTGATGCCCTATTCTCTGGCATTACATGCATTCATATGTGTTTCTCTAAAATAAAAAATGTGAACAAATGAACGTGTTAAGTCTGACTAAGTTTCCTTTGTTATGAATGATAAGCCCAAATTGACTCATGCTGTCTGACCTTCTTCTTCAGCTCTACGCTGATGGCGTTGGCCTCCTTGAGGAAGATGGCGTTGCCCCACAGCAGGTCCCTGAGGGAGGTGAACTGGTAGCATCTCCACTTGCGGAAGGCCCACAAGGCCAGCTCTGTTTCTCGTTCCGTCCATTGCACTGTGGGTAATGACATTTAAACATGAGCAACCATTTTTACTGTCATGTTTACATGTTTTTTGTCATAAATAAATGGAAGGATCATCTCACCTTCCTCTTCAGGCTCCTCCTCTTCCTCGGCCATCTCGGGGTAATATCTGTCCACCTGCTTCTGGAGGGCCTCCAGCCTGCTCTCATAGTCCTGGAGGATTGATCATAAACACAGTACAGTCCAGTCCATACAGTACAGATATGACACAAAGTTACTTTTAAGGCCAATTCACACCAAGAACGATAACGATAACGATAACCATAACCATAACCATAACGATAAAAGCGCTCACAACAAAGTCTCTCCTTGTGTTAATGAATGTGACGGTTAAAATTTGATGGCTTCTGATTGGCTATTAGCTTTTTATCGTTCTAAAAATCGCTCTGAAAGTGATCCCCAACGATATCGTTCTTCATGTTGTTATCGTTATAGTTCATGTGTGAACGTCGTCATTCATAATAACGTGAACGATATTTGTTTATAGTTATCATTATCAGTATCGTTCTTGGTGTGAATAGGGCCTTTAAACATGTTCATATTATACTACTTATATATACTATAAAGCAGATATTGTATATGCTAGTGTAAAGGAAACCACACTCAAAGCATTTTATCAGTGCATACGGTCTCTTATATACGACTCCATGACTTTGGTGTTGCTTTCCACATGCTACAGACTGTAATGAGGATCTAAAGACATGTCCTATACCTCCACATTCACCTTAATATGAGTGAGTGTTTACTTAACATTACTCTGAGGTGTTGTCTTGTGTACTAGTGCTGTAAACCAGCATCTCTCACCAGTCTCTGCTGCTCCAGGAGGTTGTTGGTCTCCTCTCGCTCACGCCTGTACTGTTCCTCCAGCTCCTGCAGCCTGGGCGGCACAAGGACAGGGAAGGAGACACAGAGAGGCAACCCTCAGGAATAAATGATCAAGCCTGTCAAATGGTCAAAGGACCAACCCGATACAGCCATCTATCCATCACATTCACTCACTCACCCATGACCATATCACATCCATCCTTCCTTCTGTTGATCCATTCATTCATCAGTTCATATCCTACCCAACTCCGTGTCATACACATACTCTCTCTCTAACAAACACACATACACACTCACTAATACTGACCCACTCTGTGTGTCTGTATCTCTGCCCCCCTCCTTTTCCAACTCTCTCTCTCTCTCTCTCTCTCTTCTCTCTCTCTCTCTCTCTCTCTCTCTCTCTCTCTCTCTCCCCTCCCTCCCTCACCTTTGGTCCATCTCCTGCTTCATGTCGATACCCTGCTTCTCCAGCAGCTCCCTCTGAGCGAAGGCCCAGTCCACGGGCTCTATGGGGGTTTCAGCACAGGGCGTGCGCTCCCGCTCCTGGCGCGCCTGCTCCGGGTGGTTGAAGCGGAACACGTGACTCTTACCCAGAATGATGCGGTTTCCTGTACAAAACCAAGCCCAAAATGGATAGATCAAATTTAGATAACAGTGCCATTTTAAACATACTGGTACCTTTAAATGGCTTTGAGAAAAATGCAATGTCATACCCATCCATTCAAACAGAAAAGTGTCATCAATAAACTTTTGTAATTGTAAACATTTTTACTTAACATGGCAATGAACCAAAGACCCAACCTGATCTGAGAACTGTGGGCTCCGTCACCCTCTTGCCATTCACATATGTCTCAGCGTCCTCACAAGGCTCCAGGATCACTGCTGTAGAACAACATTGGAGGGAATTCTATGTCATTAAACCAGCCTGACAAAAGCAAAGTAAATGAGTAAAGCAGTGTGAACTCAAAGGTAACATGCTTTGATCTTATTGTATTATCTGATCTGATTGTACAGTGGAGTTTGGTTATATGTTTATACTTATACTTATATTTACCATTTCTGCTGTAAGTGCATGTTGTGTGTGATGTCTGTATGCTACTGAGACCCCCTGAATTTCCCCTTGGGGATCAATAAAGTATCTATCTATCTATCTATCTATCTATCTATCTATCTATCTATCTATCTGGCTCACTCACCTTCTCCGTTCGGCCCAGTAGCGCAGGTGAAGATGCAGTGCTCATCCTTGATGAAGTGGCCACTGAGAACTATATCCTGACGGCTACTTGCGTCATCACGACCAACCCTATATCAAATAATAAATATAATTTGTTTAAAACGTTTTCCTTTGAGGCTACATTTCATTTTATTCAACAGCCTCACGTGTGTTTCCATAGCTACAGGCAGGAGAGTTAGTGATGGTGGTTAGTTCCCTTACCTTGTGATTCCCTCTTTGATATAGTATAGGAGGCACTCAGACATCAGAGGATCTTCATTCAGGTTCACCAGATGGGGAGTCTGGTACCAAAACAACAGAATGTGAGTGATTTTAATTACACAACTCTACACAATACATCATCATTTTGACTCTCACACCATTCTATTATTCTCAGAATAGTAAACACACCAAGTCCACGCTTCAATAACAATCTTTGTGTATCAGATCTTCAAACAGAGAAAGAAGTTATTCCTCAGTTTGCTCTAGGGCACTTCACATCAGAGAAATCAGGCCACCTCTAATAACAGCTCAGACACACAGATAAAGGTCAACAAGATTCAATCACTCAGGAACATTTGTAATCAAAAAGAGCAAACTGCATTCTGCATGCAAGTGTGAAGAGCTCCCACGGGAGGTGGAAGGAAACACACAAGAGGCTCACACAAAGCTGCCAGTGTCCATGGACACACACCAGAGGACTAGCAACCATGTGTGTGTGTGTGTGTGTGTGTGTGTGTGTACAATCACACAACATTAGTGTTTACTGGAAGACACATACACACACACACACACACACACACAAATGAAGACAATAAACCTCTCCAATGACCTGGTCAAAGCATTTAATGTGTTTGCTCTGGCCATTCTGGACACTTGACTGCTTAAAGCAGCTCTCTCTAACAAGCTGTGGCGCCGTTAAAAACATGAAAGGCACACTCTACTTATCTAAACGATCTCTGAGCAATTTAGTGGCTAGTAATTACCCGCACTTACAGCTATATGGGCTAATGCCACGAACGAGAGCCTGATTAAGTACAGTTCACCTGCACTTTCTTTGTGATATTCGTTTACGCCTCTTTCAAGAGGACACTACATATCCATACGAATGGTAAGAAGGCTCTCCAAAAAAAGAAGAACGTCCTGGCCCTTTTATCACGGCACTGACAGAGAGGAAGGAGAAAGAACAGAGCGTTCAGCGGCAGACAGCCGAGACTCAACAGAGGAGGAGGAGGAGGAGAAAAAAAAGGCAGACTGAGAGGCTCCAGAAGCTCTCCATGGCAACCAACCTCATTGGGGGAGAAGAGGCCCACTGTGTCAATGAACACAGGCTGGGGCTTTCTCTGGGGAGACTTCGGCAGGGCGCAAGGAAGCACAAACAAAATGCACAGAAATCAACCGGCTGTAATTGTTAATCATCGACCTTGTTGCATTAATCTCGCATCCCCCATCCCATCAGTGGGGCTCGGTAGCTTGAGGACTGTACTGTAACTGTACTGATGATGCTGAGGTGCTGAGTGAGTAATAGGTCTGAGTTAGCCAGAGCCATCTGGGGTTTCTGCTTAAGGAGTCTGTTTACCTTTTTGGGTGAAAACACGCCCACCGTGCCGCCATCTTCCCTCATGGCCACACCCATCTCAGCCAGCAGGGCCTCACTGTGCAAAAGCAGAGTCCATGTTAGTTATGTCAATTTCAACAAAGTGTGTGTGTGTTTATGCTTGCTGCATGGAGGTCTAGCGCAGATATCGTAGCGTGTGTCCTTTGGGTTTTTGACCTATGCACAGTACACACACGTGTTCACACTTCCATGTGATGCGTATATGAAGGGCTCAAACTAAACAACCCATGGCCTTGACTAGCAATAGTTAACTGAGAAGCAACTAAATAGTTCTCTGCTGCTGCTGCTGCACTGTATACTATGTGAAGAGAAGTTGCCGTGTGAAAAGCATACATGCTGGCTATATGTTTATGTTGACAACAAATTGTGTTTATGCCGTATATGCAGAACTCTGACTGAGAGACATGCAGAACACATGCAGAACACATGCAGAACACATGCAGAACACATGCTCACCGTTCCATGCGAATGGCCTCTGTGCGGCGAAGCTTCTCCTCCCAGGTCTCATTGAGCTCAGCTATGATTTTCTCCGTTTCCTGGTTGGTATCGCAGAGGAGAACACATCAAGTCAAGACATGCAAGTCCAGCACACCACTACTAACACTACCAGCCATTAGTATTCACTGCTCACTGCACTGCACTGATGAGGGATACAATTTCACTGTGCAACGCAGCGCCAGAACCTGAGGGCAGTAATTTTATAAACATTCAAAAAGGTTAGAATTCCATTAGGCTTCAAATCAATATAGGCTCTGAATTATTTCAAATGTAGGCCAATGGAAGGACACAAATGGTACATTATAATCTGTACACACACGCAGGTTAATGTTATAGAGGATATAGAGATGGCAGTGTGTCAAACCTCCTACACACACCATCACTGTCTCAGAAGCAATTATAGGAGTACACACGTCAAACGCTTCTGCAATATCCATCTCTACCAGTTATCATAAACATGCTGTTTATTTATATACACCGTCAGAACAAAAAGTATTTTTTTATAGTGTGCGTGGTTGCAACCACATTTCCTAAAAAGAACATATTGTTGTTGTTTTTTATTTTACAAAATTTTAACCTATTCTTTGGCTCTGTGATATTTTTTTTTCTGCTTGTGGTTTCCAAGAATACCTGAGATTTATGTACGTCTTCACAGACACTGTTGTGTCCGCACAGAGCAGGCCCAAATGGACCCTTTCAACAATAACAACAAAAACAATGCTTGAACATTCTATTTGGGCCCCAATCTACTTCCTCTGCATTAAGATAACATATGGAATGTTAAAACGGAAGCCTTGTGGGGCCAACTATGATGCTGATAATGGAACTCTCTTGAAAGGGTCCATAAAAGAATATGATTGATGTTGTCATGTTGAATCTGAGCACAGCACACAGCCAGTTGAGCCAGCAGTCTGTGGGGAATTGTGGGATAGAGGAGGACTCACCTTGAGCCTCTCAATGGCCTCCTCGCTCCCAGGGCTGAACATGATGCGGTCGTGCAGGCTGTTGACGGAGCCCGCGCGGCTGGACAGGGCGGAGAGAGACGGGGACGGACTCATCCCAGTCATGGCATTGGTCACTGTGGAGAGATCACCTCTTTGATTGACAGCTTTCCCACTATTGTTATTGTTCTTGTAATCGGATAAGTCTGTCAGGGAGGGTGGGCAGGGCGGGGGTCAAAGGGGTGCGGAGTGGACAGACGAAAGGTGGGGTGGGGGTGGGTTGGGGGGTTGCCAGAGACAGGGAGGCAAGAGGACAGACAGAGAGAAAGGAGGCAGACAGAAAAAAGGAAGAAGAGTGAAGGAAAAATAGAGAGACAAAAACAGAAGAAAAAAGACAGAATAAGTGAAGACGTGTAGAAGGTGGAAATGAACAGGAAAACAAGAAAGAGAAGAAAAAAAAACCAAGAGGCTTTTTAAAAAGTGCGACTCAAGAAGACAAGGATCAAGAAAGTGCAGATAGCGCCTGCATTACAAAAGTGAGACTGAAAAAGGAGGGGGGGAAAGAGTAAGAAAGAAAGACAGCTGAAGCACAGAGCAGCTTAGGGGCCAAAGAGCAAAGGACCTGGCATCACAAAGCACATCCATAAGCAATCAGCCAGAAGCACTACCAAACAGCACATCCACCTTCTCACAGAGACGCTCACAGAGACCCTTCCACTCACACTAGCCTTATGTCTTCAAGGACACACGTCATGTCTTCTATTCTGTAAATGTTCATCAACTTTTAACATCGTATCCCTCTGAAATATGTATCTCTCATGATAACTATTGTTTGGGTTTGAGTGCCAAATGAAATAGCTGATGGAATGTATATTATAACAGGTTGGGGAGATGACAGACATTTGTGTGAATCGATTCACGTGACTCAAGCGGAAGCACCGTAACCCCAACAGGACAGCAAACCCTGGTCCTCGGGGTGCACTCTGTGTGTCTGTGAGATTTGGCTCCATCCGGCTTGGCCCATATGGCATCATTTCCCTTTTTTACGAGCTCTCACTGGTACCCTGGTGAGCAGCGTCTCTTAATTACATTTACTGTATTTGCAGTTCAGCAGATGCTGCGCTTCTCCGAGGCGGATCTGTCCATCCATCAGTGGCGGGAGCCTCTCAGGGAGGGAGACAGGCTGGCTGAAGGCCTCCCTCCACAGCCAAGGCCCCAGCAGTAAGCCACTGGATCAGATTACATGTTAAAAGGCACCCGGCTCCCATTATTATCTGGTGCTGCTGAGCCACTGTGAAACTAGCATGGCCAGATCCATTATGCCAGCAGAAACTATTCCCCACCCCCCATTAAAAATTATGGTCATTTGGGCATGTGTGTCAGAAAGATGATTTCTTATCCAGTCTGCCATGCAGGGGGATTTGTTTGGCCTATAATGGCCTGTCATAAAAGCTGTTAGCCTGCTTATTCGAGCTGAGCATCAGTTATTTATTTTGCAATTAACAGCCTGGTGTTGATAAACTGGAATTCATAAATCTACCTGCACCTTATGGCATTTGCACATGCAGACAGGCTATGGGTGGGTGTCAATACCACCATGTAGATTCAGCTAGTTTCCTGTAAGTAGTGCTGCTTCTATAGCAACAGGGATATATTCAGTTTGAGAGATGAAATTGGATGGTAAACAGTATAAAGTAATAGATTAATATGGGCCAATCTATCTATCTCTATGGCAATGTGGTGTCTGTACACACACCAAGTAATGCTTCCTGAGCTCGTGTCGTCCAGATGTGTCCTGTCATGATGCAACGCAAGCTGGACAAAGAGCCTTTTGATTGGGCTGCAGTGGGCCCACGGCCATGGGAAGTGCCTGTCCATCCGGGCTGGATGACCACGGACAAACACATCCTTGATTCGCAGTCGCTCTATTTAGTTTTATCTGCCTGCATCAAATGGATGAGAGGCTTTTCTGCAGACAGCACCACAGCTGCTCGCCAGTCGTGTTGTGACTGTGAGTGGCTCATCTGGCAACGCTGCATACCCCGAGGGCTTCTGTTTCTCCCACTGACAGAGCTCTCTCATCCAGCTCCAGTCCATGATCCTCTTACCTTTAACCGAGCTGGATGAGAACCGAGACCAATCACTTCATACTAGGCAACAAGAAACATTTTAAGCAGCCATTGCAGTGCAGCGATCAGCCAGCAGGGGGTAGCACAGCTCAGTGTCATTTACAACACAAGGAATTAATGTTTGCCCTCCTTTTCTCTTGCAAGTGATGTAAGAATACCTCCACGGCCTTAAATTCATATTCCAATCTACATCGTAACAGATGACATAAAAACAGGTCCTCACTGAGGACACAGATACAACGTTGTCATGATGCTGAAGCCAGTGCGGATGGCCATGCTAACGCCAACGCATACGGCAGCAGGATCAAGCTGCCTCCAGGCTCTGCGTCTGCCACTCGGATACCCAGCTGCAGCGTGCTCTCGCTTTCATACTAGCACAAACAAATCTGTCGAGTCACTCAGAGTGCAGCACTGACAATATGGGAGCGTTGCCATGACGAAAGGGTGTTCCGTGGTACATTTTCTGCTACTGTTTCTTTTTGGTTTTTATCTGTGATGATTATTAATCATTTCATCTACAATATCTAAGACATGTAACGAGAAATGTCTAAGGATCTTTTCTTTGACAGTGTCTGATGCTACAGTACATTTAATTGATTTGTATTTTGCAGCACATCACTGAGTACCTTTTCCTGTGCATTTGCATTCATTTCCTGTTTGAGGAGAGCCACATGCATGGACATGAGAGCGAGAGAGCTGAGAGTCCTGAGAGGCAGAGGTCTTTCTAACGACTTTCAAAAAATCTCATCCAGGCCAGAGCAAGAGTAGGCTAGTATATACGGTGCAGAAGACAACCAAAAGAAACACAGCTCCCAGGTAGCACAGATCAAGCCGTTCTGCAGCACCAGAGTACACCAAGCACACACTGCAGCCTCACAGTGCGATCAGCCCACAAAAACACCCAAAAACCCACAAGCCCACCCCAACCCACACACCCCAAGCCCAGGCCAACACCCAGACCCAAGGCTGTAGAACATCGGACCAGCCTATCTCAAGCTGGGCCATAGTTCTGTCAATCATCATTGGCCTCTCCAGAATGTATACTTTATCAAGAAGAGTGTAGCAAAATTAAGAGAGTCTATGAGTCCAATTATGTGGTTAAATATTCTGTAAGTTGGTCTAAATATTGATCAGGAATGTGTTGACAGCCTAGGTGTTGGCCTGTCCACCAATGAGAGTTCCACCAACCACTGGCCAGACAAGTCTAGCATTGGGAATCTCAGACAGACAAAAACGAAACGATATTAAAAAAAAAACATCATTTCTTTTCCCAAGAGGGACCCTGGTGCTGCAGAGCGTCCAGCAACTGCTAGAGTCAGCCAGTCCTGGAGAGAACGGCAAGAGCATGGAGAGGAGAGCCAAAGAAACACACATGTCAAACCAGCCATCTCAGTGTCTGACCCCCGATATGCTGAGGAAGAGAGAGAGAGAGAGAGAGAGAGAGAGAGATAGAGAGAAGAAAAAGATGGAGAGAGAGAGAAGGAGAGTGTGAGATAGACACAAATGCAGAGAAGAAGAGTGAATGGTGAAAACAGTGTGATTTAGCATTAGATTACCCATTACATTAGATGTGTGTGTGTGAGTGTGTGTGTGTGTGTGAGTGTGTGTGTGTGTGTGTGTGTGTGTGTGTGTGTGTGTGTGTGTGTTTGTGTGTGTGTGTTGTGTGTGTGTGTGAGTGTATGTGTGTGTGTGTGTGTGTGTGTGTGTGTGTGTGTGTGTGTGTGTGTGTGTGTGTGTGTGTGTGTGTGTGTGTGTGTGTGTGTGTGTGTGTGTGTGTGTGTGTGTGTGTGTGTGTCTGTGTGTCTGTGTGTGAGAGAGTGAGTGAATGTGTGCATGGAAAGTAAGCAGAGAGAAATGGCTGTGACCATGTTGTGGAGATGGTGGAAGAGAGAGGGAGGAGCTGAATAGCGTGAGATCTGTCCACATTCTGGAGGGCGGTTGGCCATTTGTGTTTGTAAACTTCAGTGGGTTGTGTTGTGTGTATACGAGTGAGGGCACACATGCAAAATCACTCATTTTTCACAAATTTACAGTAATCATGTGAGAGTCTGCAATATATTATGGAAAACACTATGGAAAATCTACAAGCCTATTAAGCCTTTTGTGTGAACACACATTCACACACACACACACACACACACACAGACGCACACACACACATACACACAAACACGCACGTACTGTAAATACAAACACAAACACACACACACACACACACACTCAAAAGCTGTTCTGAAAGCTGACCGAAGCTCAAAATCTCATTTTGATAAATGTCAGGATAAAATTGACTGATCGGAGGTCAGGTAGGTAGCACCAGCCTCCGCAGTGGCGTGGCGGGGGAGCAGCGGCGGTCGAGCCCTTACTCTCGATGATGTCTCCGAGGCCCTGGGAGCAGAGGAGGTCCCTGAGGCGCGCCACCTCCTCCTTCAGCTCCCGCACCAGGCGGTTGTTGGGGTCCTCATTGATGACGGCGTTGCAACGGATCTGCTTTGCCCGGTCAGCATACCTGAGTTAGCCAGAGAAATGCAACGTTATTCAGCAGAACGTAAGAAAAACGCCCTAAAAGCTACAGGCTCCCGGTCAGATTCAGATTTTATTTTTTATCTTGTTTTTAAAGTTTTACATAAACAATGAAGTTTCACATCATATCTGAAACACTGATTTGCTTCCAGTTAACTTACTTCTTCCATTTATGGAACACAGTGCACATTCACACTAGACCCTTTGGTCCGGACGAGTTCGTTTGGACTATTGGTTCGGTCAATTTTCATAATGTGAATACAGTCTACCAAACTCGGGTGCGGACCCGAGACCGGACCAGAGGTCTGGGGTATGGTTTGCCAGAACTCCGGTACGGTTTGAATGCTATCCATTCTAAAACCAGGAAATAAACTGCCTTTTTCGGCGAAATTGCCAAGAGATATTGGTAAATAGAAGCTAGTATTTATGACATAAACGGACCCTGGTGCGCAATAAAAAAAATGTAATGTGAACGGAGACAAGCTGGGTCAGGGCTAAGGGGAAGTAATCGCACTCAGGTTCAGTCCAATTAAACGGACCAAGTGTGAAGGCAACCGAAACCCTACAGTATGAGTTCAGTAGCATGTGTCACAATAGTATGTTAGATCGTTTGCATCTAACACTGTGTGTGAACCTCTAGGGAACGTTGCATAATGTATAATATATACTCTAGTTGGGTATGGATTAGTAAAGTATAACTCTGAAGGATGTGGAGCTCACAGATAATTCTATGTGAAGGGATTAAAAATGAGCCGCCATTGCCCCTGCTCATGTTACTATCATTGAGGGAGAGGAGTCAGTAGTATGCATCTCTGCCAGTCGCAGGTGTTTGGAACATAGAACATTTTGGAGCCCTATAATGGAGCTGTGTGATCGGGCTGCGTTAGCACATGTGCTTTCACTGCTATACACATTGATACCAACTCTAGCTCTCACATTAACACCTACCTCATGTCTCCAAAGACAGCACTTAGGACTTCGACAAGGCTGCTAATCAGTGAGTGGAGTTCAAACAAACTCTGCATCTCATTGGCACATCAGCCTTCTTTTCAGCAGCTCCCTCTGCAGCGCTGGTGTGTGTGCGTGTGTGTGTGTGTGTGTGAGGGGGTGCTTGAAGAGTGATGCCACTGCAGGTGCAGGACAAAGACGGAGCGGCAGCAACCTGATCTGCCGTTAGGTAACACTCCACCGCACTCACTTCCCTCGTCCTCAATTTCCATCCGCTCATAGCAGCTTAACGGCTCTAAAGGTGAGGCCAGAAAACTGCAGCAATGCAGTGGCTTCCTAATCATTCACCACCTCTGCAATATATCCATCTTCCCCTGTCTGTATCATTTCTTTTCAACATCCATCTGTGTTCCTATGTTTTTTTTGCAGATGGTTGACAAAAGTAGAACATATCAGTATTCCATAATGTGGACACAATAAGTTAATTTTTAATTTTAAAAAGTAATTTTTTCTACTCCTATGCTCCTCTAGGGATGACCACCTCTGGTCATATTTTGTTCTTTGACCCAGATCTTTCATTCTGTCCATCAGACCATGATTTCAGTAAGTCACCTAAACAAAGGCCTATCAGTGATGACCCTCCATAACGGTGCTCCACTGAATGGCACTAATTAATGATGCTGTGCTGTAGGCTGCGATGTACCTGAGGGTGCTGAGAGTCTCGTCGTAGTTGATATCAGCAGGACTGAGGGCGGCCACCATGGCAGTGCGAGAGTTGCCACCTAGAGGTGAGAAGAAACAACTCATTCTAAATAATAAAGTTAGGATTCAGCCAGCGAATCCAATGCCATAGTATCAGAAATGTGCAGTTTAATGTCACATGAGCAGTAAACCACAAGCAAATAAGAAGAGGGACACAGAGTGGTGACATCTGGAAACAGAAGCAAGTCAACTCCTGATTTAGATTTATGGTCATTTTCAGTGGGCACTGGGCAGTTTAGGTCACGTATATATTGTATACGTATACATGCTGGTCCAACCCAACAGGTGCTGAGTGACCAGCTGGACAGGTGAGTGAGTGAAGTCCGTACCCAGATTCTCCCTCAGTAGCCAGGTCAGCACAGAGTCTCTGTAGGGGATGTGGCTCTCCACCTTCTTCTTCTTCTTGTTCTAGATAACAAATGCCATTGATATCATATTATCCTCACACAACACATCAAAGGGAATAGATAGGCCTTACATATTTCAAGCTGCCATAGGGATTGTTCTGACGATTTTGGGGAATTTGCACTCACTTTGTTTGTTCCAGAATCCTGAGGGAGAAACCGGAAATTAAGGCACATGTCTGTACGTGTTCCAGGTTCAAAATGAATATCATGAGAGAGCAAATACATTATATGAGATGTTTTGGTCACTTACCACCTCTGCCAAGGCTGATATGACCTTTCCCAAAGTTGTCAGGGATTTGTTGATATTTGCTCCTTCCTGAAATAGCATGAGCATTTTTTTTAGTGACAACAAGGGACAAAGTAAAAAAAACCTCTGACTACTGATTCTGTCTATAGGTCATAAGGTGTTCTTTTTAAGCAGGCAAAATTCAACATTGGTATCATTCAACGTACAGTACAAACAGTATTTGACAAAATGAAGCGTCATACCAATAGTATGTATGTATATATCATTATTAATAGCATACTGTATAACTTAATTGTGAACAAAATCTTGAGATTGAAGAATAATTAACAATAAATTGAAGAGATCCCCTGCATTCCATTATCATTTTATTTTCCATTTGTGTGATATTGTAATGATTTTGACAGTGCAGTCTGTCACAAGATGACACAGAAAGGGGAATAGAGGGTAGAGAAATCTGCGACGAAGGAGGTGTGTGTGTGTGCATGTGTGTGTGTGTGTGTGTGTGTGTGTGTGTGTGTGTGTGTGTGTGTGTGTGTGTGTGTGCATGTGCATGTGTGTGTGTGTGTGTGTGTGTGTGTGTGTGTGTGTGTCTCACCTTCAGTCTGGTGCCTTTGGCCCCCGTGGAGTCGGCCCTCTCGCTGCCGGCCAGATCCACCAGGCTGATTTTGCTGACCTGCGAGACAGAGCAGCGACGTGCAAAAGGCTGAATCAATCCCCCCGTGGCTGACAGGCTTAAGCAACCTCTCCCTCCCTCCATCCCTGCCTTCCTCTACGCTTACAAATGATGACCTCCCCAATGTCAAACCACATTAAGCACAACTAGCCTCGCCGAGGAGCAGAGCAAGTCTGCATCACGTGGCTGATGCCAAAGCGGCCCGCTGGCCGTCTCTTCCTGAAGGACCACTGAGGAGGTCAGTGTGATTGAATAAGGTCGGCATATGTGGTGACAGGATACCACAACCGCCTCCACCGTAACCCCCACCGACACCACCCAGACCAGAGTGTCACCCCTGTGGCAGTACCTTCTCGGAGGTGTTTTCGCTCTCGGAGTCGTGGCGCTTTTGGGTGAAGATGATGTTAAAGACAGCGTGCGACCGGCTGCTTGTCTCGTTCATGTTGGTGGCGGCCACAGTCCTGCCAGGCAAACAGGAGTGAGAGCGAGGGAGAGAGAAGAGGGGAGGGAGGGAGGGAGGGAGGGAGGGAGGGATGGGAAAGAGAGAAGTGAGGAACAGCAGCCAAATGATGACAAGGTGCTGATGGACAGAAAATAATACCCCAAACTCCGAGAGCAATGCCAGCCACAGCTGCACACTGAACCCTACGTCCCATGTCATTCAGCCTACACACGTCTCAAGCTAATGCGCGTGTGCCTGCACTCTCTAGCCTCCATGTGAAGCACTGAGGTGTTGTCTCAGCACACGGTTCATTCATTAGCATACATTAGCCTGCACTGAAGGCAGTTCAAGGTGTACCATGGAGCGCAAGCCATCATAAACACCTTGTCCGTGAGCCAGTGAACCTGCACCTTGTTTACTGCTGAAATATGGGAGCTCATTTTTCTTCCATTTTTCTAATTAGCACTTTGTGAATGAGCGATGATTTACAAGCAAGTAATTGATTCACTTTCAGCAAGTGAAAACAACTGAACTAATGCTCTATTAACGTGAAGTATAAGATGGGGGGGTTATATGGAGGATGCAGGGCAGCATCGGGTGTTGGGGTGGGGTGGGGGTGGGGGCAATCCCATTTTCCTAATACTTGAGGAAGTGCGACATAAATTAGATGTTGTCTCCTTGCACTGCAACACCCCATTCAGAGCTACTTGGCTGCTTTGCCAATGACTGGCTACTGAAGCATAATTGTATGGTGGGTTGAGAGTGAGACGCTAATATATGTAATCTAGGCAGGGCTAAGTGGGAAATATGGGGTTCCTCTTAGCTAATGTCTACTACTAGGATCAACAGTACACAAAGACAGCATTGGGTTATCAACATAATCACACCATTAGTTACTCTGCTGTTTGCTTGCAAGAAAAGCAAATATAAATCACTGCATTTATATAGCTAAAACTATAGCAAACCAGGGCACCAAGAGACAGGAACTTTAACTTTATTTTGGCTCAACACATCCATGAAGTGTATTTGCATACAGTAGTTTGGTTAAATTGATGGCCACATTGAATGCTGTCTAAATTTTAATTAGGACAGACAACAATGCCAATAATGTTGTGCAATGACCTACTTGGCACCATGTTCAGTTCTCTTCGTGTTTGATGTCTTAGTCATCAAAATTCCATGACCGGTCAATGTCAAAAGGATAAAGGGAATGTTCGGCAGTCTTTAATTGGTCGATACATTCACTCTAGTCGAAATATGCTAAACATGACACAGAGGGCAGACAAACAGGGTGAATACTGTTGTCATTCATACAAACACACTGTATGGGAATGTCTCTTTCCATTCTGTTTCTAATCAGATGCTGGACAACAGACAACTCAATATGTGTCTGTTCCCAAGGGGCCCTGACAACCAAACCCCTTAATTAAGGCTTGGGAATCTAACAGAGACCATTCTAGAGTCAATCACATCTCCTAATGGTCGCAAGACTCTTCATAGCAGTGAAAGGGAAACACAAAGTACATATCCTCTCGTACCCTCACATCCAAGTACTGTACATATCCTCTCGTGAAATTGGGGGGCCATTTTAAAGCTGTCTGCGTTACTCATACCTAGCTTTGTTTCCCGAGTCCATCAGGTCTTGAATGTCGTTGTAGGAGGTGACGGCCAGCTTGGACAGGTCCTCCACGTACGGGCCGAGAAGGGGGTGCTCTCGCACCCGCAGGTTGCCCTTGTTTTTGGGGTTCAGCAGGTCCCGCACACGTTCACAGTAGATCTCCATGTAGCTCACCTAAACAGGAAATAAGTCACAGTGTGTCAACCACAGTGAACCACAGTGATTAGTGTTTCATTTAATCTGAACATCTGCGTACAGAGGGTCTTAGTGAAGCCACGCTGCTCATACATAACGGCTTGATATATTCTGACAGACCGCGACAGCAAAAATGAGACTGGGACACTTACCTCCACAGAGTAGGACATGCTGTTGTCATTGTTGACATTAATCTTGGTGAACAAGTCTTCACACAGCTGGTGGGAGACACAGACAGAGGAGCAGTGAGAAAGAGTGAGAGAGAGAGATAGAGAGAGAGAGAGAGAGAGAGAAAGAGAGAGGGTGACAGAGAGAGAGAAAAGAGAAAATGGGATGAGGTAAAAGTAAAAATACAGACAGATAATGGGAGAGAGCGAGAGAGAGAGAGAGATAGAGAGCACTCAGTATAGTATTGTAACATCACTGGTAATTGAAGTTGACCAGTTTTGCCGATACTACATACATGGCCTACTGTTTGCTCACATCTCTGTAATCTTCATTGATTGAATGCTGCTTACATTCCCCTTTCAGACCCATGCTTGCACTCCCTCTCTACTCACAAGGAAATAATTCTAATGGCTTTCAGATACTCCTGCTTGCATGGTCACAAACAAGACAGGACACAGATAAGGAGGGCAAACACATGGCTGATTGGTTGTGTACATACTACAGACAGAGCATGGTGCCACGGCAGCCATGTTGTCTGGGAACAGACTCATCAACATCACATTGCTCAGATGGGTCACAGGCATAATCTCACACTACAGGTGATCTCTCGTCACACTCCTGCCCCATCATCCTGGTGCTGACTTTGTGTATGTGTGAGTGTGTGTGTGTGTGTGAGTGTGTGTGTGTGTGTGTGTGTGTGTGTGTGTGTGTGTGTGTGTGTGTGTGTGCTAAAGGGCAAGGGCAAGAAGTTTTGCTTTCTAGTTTCAGTGGAAGGATCCAATCAAATCAAGTAATTGATGTTATGACCAGACCCAGATGTAAGGTCCAAATTAGAGTGTAGATTGCAGACCAAGATGTGTATACATGGTGATAATCCTATTTATAATAGTACAAAATATGATCTAGTGCTGGGTGTGCATCTGGATAGGATGTTTTGCTTGGTAAATATATGTGTGCTTAAGCGGGGATCACATTAGCCAGCGGCAAGCGGCAGGTTTTCTATTGTTCTCTATGGTTCGGCAGCGGAACGGTGGCAACGCTGGCGTAACGCTTGTGTTGAACAAGCTGAGCGTTGAACTTGGTTAAACTTTCAAAGCGCAACACAAGCGTATTCAATTGACAAACTGTTTGTGTTGCTTAGGAACGAGATAAAACGTATTATGTCTAAGCGTTGCGTTACGTTTGCCGCTTGCTGCTGGCTGATGTGATCCCCGCCTTACTCAGATTCACTGGACCATGGTGCTATGCCTTTATGGTACCTCTCCCCTAGTGAAAGTGAATCGGATGTGCCTTGTGTGTCTGTGTGTTGTACCCATAGATAGGATTGTATGTTATGGTTATGGTTATGGTTATGGTTATGTTTTTATGGGATTTGGCAGACGCCTTTGTCCAAAGCGACACACACAAAAACAATATAATATTTAAAATTTAACAGGGAACAGATTAGAATGTTGGTCAAACTATAATAAGGAGAATAGCAATAATAAACAACAATGTCAATTCAATCAATAGCCTAATAAAATAAGCAATGAAAATGAGGAAAAAAAGCAATAATAAACAATAATGCCCATTCAATCAATAATATAAAAACAATAACATGGTAAGACTACATTAAGGAGAATAAGACTACATTAAGGAGAATACTATTGACATAGTATGTGCAGTCTTTGTGTGTCTGTACCAGAGGGATGATGCCTTGCTGGTCCGTCTCTTGTCTCCCCATCATGGTGTAGGATTTGCCGGCTCCCGTCTGCCCGTAGGCGAAGATGCAGACGTTGTAGCCCTCGAAGGCGTGGAGCAGCATCTCCTCCCCGATGTCTCGGTACACCTGCTTCTGGGACGCATAGTTGATGTCCTCTGGCTGCAGACAATACAACAGCGAGGCGCATATCACTACCCACAATGCACCGTGCCAGTGAATCATTCATGTCTGACTCCAGATCTGAGTTCATTTTCACGCAAAGAATTAGGCCACCACCAAAGGATTTGATTCTCTCTGGTGTTCAGATGCGTACTCATCCTAGGATTCCTGTCTTACTGCAAGATGGCTCCTTTGCTATACTGATGGTGTAAGTGGGTGACATATGAAGCTCTGTGTCTCATATTGTATGCTAATGAGCTGTGAAAATTTTGAAATTTTCATACCAAAAATGGCAGTTCTTAATAGGAATATGACTCAGTGGGTTATGGCTATGCACAGTTACACATGTGTTAATCATGAGCTGAGCTGCTCACTTGACATCACTACAGCATCAAATTAATCAATTCAAAGCTAACGAGCTACTTATGTGAATCAAATATTTGCATACTTTATAACCTACTGCTAAGACAATACAGCAATTGCCGTCATGCCCTGAGAGGTTTCACGTCTGATCTTAAAATGGCTCTTTTAACTAAAGTGGTGTTTAATTCACACATATTTTCCACAATTACATAACAAAAGCAGCATGGACTATTGACGAAATGTGTTGCCAACAGCTGACAGACATCATTGACAGGAATTGTAGATGAATGCAAAATTTGTATACTCTGGCTCGACATCGCTCATTTATTCCATACAGATTATAAACCAGATGTGTTGTCCATGATGAACACGTTGTACATATTACATGATGTTAGTAATACACTGGATCCATGTCAGGGGTGTTTCATTTCTCTCACTCACCGTTGTGTGGGACCAGTAAGAGTAATCAAAGTTGAAACTCTTATTCTCTTTTGGTGCTTTGGGATTGAGGATCGCTGAAACACAGAGATAAGACGACAGGAAAAAGGGCTGGGGTTAGACAACATACGTATGCGCACATCAACAAGTGCCACGCTGGACTCCAGGTCCGTGGCGGTCAGCCACACGCGCGCACACGCGCACACACACACACACACACACACACGCGCGCGCGCGCACATACACACACTCACACATACACACAACCAGGAAGCGCTGAGTCACCCACCTCCCCTCCCAGAAACACTTTAGACAAATTACAGACGGCCGGGCAGCAGCCGGCGCACTGCCGCAGCTCTGGACGAGCGGCCTGCATTGCCCGGCGAGGGGAGCCTGTCTCGGGAGAGTGAGAATTAGAGCGGGCACTGATTAGATTTATGATGGGGGGACGCTGAAGAGGCACGGCGAGAGCCACGTCACCTGAATTAAAATGAAACGCAGGAGAGACAGGTCAGGGGGGTGAGCTCATTATCATCGCACTGAGCTAAGTGGTATTGATGACGCATCCACGCAGTGCAGACAGTATCCTCAGGCTTCAGTGTTTAAATTAAAGTGCTGACAGAACAGTCTTCATTACTGGCCTTCCCCACAGATTTACATTGTAATCACATCATAATCTACATAAACTAAATTACAGGCACTCTGCATGCTTCACAATTTATAGGAAGGAACTGTAATGGGCATTACGGGAAATGTCTGTCCCTTCTTCAATTAGAGGAGCTCACAGTCCACTAAACATCTCAACAAAATGCAACAAAATAACACTGTATTCATAATGGTTTGAATAAGACGCAGAAATGCTTCCTGGCCCCATTTAGTAAAGACATCTAAATTAATCTGAGCTAAATTAGGCATGTGTATTTTCATCCCCCGCATTTTGTTCCTCGGGTTTGTTTGGAAGGATCCAAAGTCACCTCCCCTTTGGCCAGAGAGCACTGCAGAGAGTAGAGTATAAATTATCCAAAGCAGTGAGAGAGACACAGAGTGTAAACCTTGCATGGCCTGATATACACACTGCGACAGACATTCCTCAGCTCCTCCATTTAACATTAGCATCTCATTAGCATCACAAAAAGATCTCAAAGACAACTTTATTTGACTGTGACTTGACAGTGTGACCACTCCTGAGGAACACTGAGCGCTGAGGCTGAGTAAGCCTCAGTCTCCAATCATCACAAGGTGCTCAAGGACAGCCACAGCCACATCACAATGCCAGCCAGCAAATCAAGTGAGCCAAAAATGCCTGTGGTAGACAATAGGCCAAAGGAGTCATTACTCACCTTCTTTGACATAGAAAGGAGATCTAGAACAGTATTAGCACTTCCTTCCTCAGCAGTCTCATCCACTTATTTATTTAATATTTCATAACCACTTTTGTTAACACGAGTACAGCCAAAGAGGATGAGTTGCTTCCATTCACTTGTGCTAATTGGCTCTCTTTGAAAGATAGAGCAGGGGTACAGATACATGATTCAACAACCTAGAAACAAATGTAGCTTTAAAAGGGACCTTCCTCTCCTCTCCTCTCCTCTCCTCTCCTCTCCTCTCCTCTCCTCTCCTCCCCCCCCCCTCCCCTCTCCTCTCCTCTCCTCCCCTCTCCTCCCCTCTCCTCTCCTCTCCTCCCCTGCCCTCTCCTGTCTGTTGGCTCTCGTTCCCCCACCTCCAGCACGCCCAAGCGCCTCTGCTGTGACAGCAGGCCGACACTCATCCCATGGCACCCTCTCTCTCCGGCACTCCTACACAGTCACTACAGATGCCCGCCTGCCTGCCCGCCCGCCTGCCCGCCTGCCTGCCTGCCCGCCTGCCCGGGAAGGTGGCAGAGAGGGAACAAGCAGACAAGTCCTACTTCTGGATGATGGTACCGTCAGGAGAGGCACACGGTTTCATGTACTCACACTACACCCTGCTAATGGTGATGACCTGCCAGTGTGTATCCCATTAGTGATTGGGTTGCACTGCAGACATACTGTATCTACCACAAATGACATGCAACTGCTTATTCTGAAAATCAATAAGAGAATTTACCATGACGTCACAATAACAATATACATTCTTCCGGGTGGCAAAAGCTGAAGCATTCTCCATTGGCACTACTAGTAAACAAACTCTTCCATGTCATTTGACCAGGGCAGAGCGATCAAGAAAACAGAGTAAATGGCTTGAATGAATGATTTTCGTCTTGCGGGGTGCTACGGGACTTCTCATTTATATTCATACGGTTATGGGAAGTCTTATTAATATCGCGAGTCATGTAATGTCTCTAGCCATGCTGGGCATCCACTCTACCCCGTAGTTTGAACGAAGTGAAGTCAGTCGAAATCAAAGGCGAATGATGAAAATGCTACGTGAGGTAAATTGCTTGGGGAACCCACCGTCGGCCATAGCCTAGGCCTAATACATTTCAACAGGTAAGTTAATTCAAAAACAGAGTGTCAGCTAGAACTGTTCAAACTGTAAGCACGAGCCACTACCTGGTTGTTGTTACATCATGCTGTGTATTTTTATACTTTGTGACTGCAGTTCATTACCTTGGAATTGTTTATTGCATCACTTACATAGATAAGTGATTAAATTTCTGGTAAACAGAAATCAAGTACCTGCATCTATTAATGAACACATCTAGAGCTAAGGACTTTTAGTGGTGCGTCCTTGTAGCGTTGCAGGTCCCCATAATAACAAATCCTTCTGAGAGTAAATGATGCACTGAATACGTGACTAATTGTTAATTAACACTCTCAACGACAATTGACTTCAAAACGCAAGCTGTGTGTACACTGCTAGTGTGTTGCCCGTGGTGGCCTGAAATGACTCCTTGCAAAATGGTGTAAACAGAGATTAGATTTTCAATTAAGTCTATTAGAAGAGAATGAGACCAAAACTCAGTTCTCAACGCAATTTGAGGGTGCAGCTGGAGCAATGAGGAAGAAACAGCCACTGAAATGCCCTGTGCTGGCAGCACATGATAAAGGAGTAAGCTCATTTGGAAAGAGCGCAGCGTTCCATGGCGGGATTGGTCATCATACCCTGAGGGAATGTCCGCCCGAGGAAGCAGAGGCTAATGGGACCAAGATGACGAGAGCTGAAGCACAAACCCCTTCTCTCTTCTCCCTCTCTCTCTCTCTCTCTTACTCTCTCTCTCTCTTCCTCCTTTCTGCATTACATTAGCTGTTAAGCTCAGCTTTAATCCAGTGAAGCCGTGTAATGCTACACAGCCAAGAAGAGAGGGAAATGAGATGAAATAGAGACAGGTGAGGCAAGACGACTAACTGTGAAGGAGGCAGCCACAGAGGAAGGAAGTCAGAGAGGTAAAGAGAATCAGTAATGGGAAGAGGGGTGTGGGAATTAAAAAAACGGGAGAAACATCTTGAATGTTGTGTAACACTGATCACAGTACGATAGCAACAGCTCCAGACTGAATCCCACTAACACAGAAATAGAATCCCAACCATCAAAAATTCCCGAGTGAGATTTCACAGGAACAGAAAACACAAACATAAAATAGCTGTCCACAGACGGAGGTTTCAGGCGGTTATCCTCTCACTACTGTGAGACACATTTTAATGTCCTTAAGAGGAGTGTTCAAGGGAGCAATCTTACACTGATCAATAGTGTGAAATTAGATCCCTGCCCAGCCAAAGGTGCCTTTGGTTTCCTTGGGGACACAGAACAAATGAGCATTTCCTGTGCAGCTTTTCTAACGGGGGAAGCCAGGCAAACAACAGATTTCTGGTAAGAGATGGCTAAATCATCTGTCCAAAACAGCAAAATAAAACCCTACAAGTTTAATATTCACCATATTAATGTAAAATTATCCTTTTTTTGTGGGGATCAAAGTGAGCTGTTGACCATCTGTCAATTCAGTGTATTCAGCTTATAAGGTATATTTAGCTTATTGTCATCGATTAAATTGTCCCTTTTGTCAATGCCATTTTTGGTCTTTGGCTGCCATTTTGTGTGTGAGTGCAGTATGTTCCCCTTGTTTATTGATTAATGACAAAGGGCATGGTACTAAGGAGAGTCCCTAGAGAACGCTGACAGGCCTTCTGTAAAACACAAACTGTTTTTAGACCAAGCAATGTAGGCCATCTGAGTCAGGTTTCACCCCCGTTTCTCCCCAAACATGCAACACAATGTTCAACAACTACCACATTGAAATCTTAAGGAGCAATTTCAGTCAGACATACACACTCAAATTGAGTACTACACAGTAAAACAGATACAAACAGATACACACAGACACACACACATGCGCACACACACACACACACACACACACACACACACACACACACACACACACACACACACACACACACACACACACACATCATATGTAGAGTGGGCAGAATCGTCATGATTCCTCCTCCCTCCCCCCTCTAACACCTCACTCCTCTGAGACTCCTGTGTGCTCCAACATCACCAGGGACAACCTCCCACCCCACCCAACCCCACCCAACCCCACCCCACCCTGATCTCTCCCTGCGCTCGCTTGCTCACTGACTCATCGGAGCCTCTTCACCGTCCATCACATTCACAGGCTGTGAGGCTCACACGACATCCCAGAGATAAAGAGAGTATGACACTACTGGCCGGTCAGTCAAATCACCCGCCTCTCAGTGCACCAAACAATAACAGAACAGCCCAGGCCGGGAACACTGGGCAACACAGAACACACGTCACGTTGTCCAGACCAGCATGAAAACAAATCAACCGAAAAACAATGCTATTGTAAAAGCACCAACTACCGCCCCTTTTGTTTGTATGTTTTTTAATACCTCAAAATAACATTTGATAAATGAACCTTACATTTTTCAGTAGCCATAGGTATGTAGATTTGAACCAAATCTGGTTTGGTTCTTACCGGGGCTTTTACTGCCTGAAATATCCAATTTTGTTTACCACGCTCGGAGCTGGTGGGTGCATATTTCCGCCCTTTCACACGGCACATGAACGGTTAGACCGAGAATTAGACCTGGAGCTCCAAGCGGATTTGTACACGTAGCCTTATAACACAGTTTACAGCTCTTTGAGTCACGGTAAAATGTCATTTTTGGTACATACATACACTTATGGTGTGGGTGCTTGCGTTTCTTTAGGAATCCGCCATCTTGGTTTGTATAGAAATTAATATTAAGTGACACATACACGTAAGAGAGCGGAAATAGGGGATGGGCGGTAATAGGTGGCGTTCCTATATCTCTGTCACATATGATGAAAATGTACTTTCAACTAAAATGTGCTTTAGAAAAAAAATGCATAGCGTCTTGTGCAAAAAGCACATAATCTGTAAAGAAGCAGATTTGATGCAGCTATGTCAAGGACCTCTGCAGTCTAAGTCAATTAGTTTCAGTGCTTACCTCCTCTATTCATATATGGACAGAGGCAGACCCTTAAGCCATCTGTGCATAAAACATACATCATTCAGAGAGCTGTATTACATAAGTCTACATCTCCGCTGCCTACAATGCCTCTCTATGTATGAATGGGAACATCTCTAAACACCGGCCACCATTATTGCCTATGGCCACACCATTAACATCAGCAGACAGTGTTTAGGCAGTGCGGTTGTCTGGTTTCTCACAGATAGATAGAGAGAAAGAGAGACCTGAGCTGCCCTAGGGAGTCCCAGACTCAGCCTCCTGCATGCCCCACTATGTTTCGTAAGCACTGTCAGCAGCCTGCAGCAAAACCGGTGTGACTGTGTGTGTGTGTGTGTGTGTGTGTGTGTGTGTGTGTGTGTGTGTGTGTGTGTGTTTTGAGTGTGTGTGTGTGTGTGTGTGTGTGTGTGTGTGTGTGTGTGTGTAAGTGTGAGTGTGAGTGTGTGTTTGTGCGTGTGCGTGTGTGTGTGCTTGTGCTTGTGCGTGTGCATGTGCTTGTGCATGTGTGAGTGTGTGTGTGTGCATGTGTGAGCTAGCTGGTGTGTGAATAGGTGTGTCATGTTTGGTGCTTGCCAAATGTTTCATAACCGCTGTCTATGTGGTATGGTATATTGGCAGGCATGCATATGTGTGCATGTGTGTGTATTTGTGTGTATGTGTGTTCTGCGCCACAATTCTTTACACTCTTTTTCTCACATATGCTGTCATGAAAAAAGAGCTAGTTATGGATGTATCCATACAAATATTAATGCAAACAGAACAGTCGAGATGGGAAAGAGCAATTCATTCCAAGCTGGTCAAACAATCCAAAATGGTGTTTTGCTCCATTACAGATCTTGATTGATAATAAAACAATGCATTCATGGGTTCATTTAATACATGACAGCTGTTTGTGTTGCTGCATAATGTTTGTCAGCTCCTAACAATCAGACAGACTTCCTGTTCCCAGAGGAAATGAAATTATAAATAAATTCTTATAAATTCATAATGTCAATCACAAAATAAATTGGGCATTTTTGGGAATTTGAATAGTGTCATATTTCCTACGATTTCCAAGCTGTATGCTTACAGTGGATATCATTGTGTCACAATACAATGTTTAGAAATGTGTAAATAAGGTACACATGAACATATTTCTCATATTCTGTGTACGTCTCACTACGAGGCCTAAAAGAACAACATTTTCTGTTTTTTGACAGGACTGTCAACCGTCAGTTTCTTTTAAAGTGCAAATCTCATGAACATTCAGTTAACCACAAAGAAAGTGTATTTAGTGATTTATCCAGCTGCAATTCTTGTAATTTTTAAGTAAGCTGCACTATTTCCCAGTTTTATTTAAAAGACGTTCTCAGGACCAGAATCAGGCTGCTGCTGTTGCTGCAGCTACTGCCTGAAACGTGAGAGGCCCAGATTCCGTATTGCTTCTTTAACAGCACCACGGGGTGCACTCTGCACCTACTCTAGCACAGGCCTGTTGCTAGGAAGCTGCGCAGGTCACGTGGCCTTCTCATGGTGCGTGGAAACTGTGATGTGTTGGGTGCGCCCGCTGGCCAATCACGCAGGGCCTGGGACAGCGTCGGCGGTGGCACGCTGTCCGCCGCGGTGACTCCGTCTGAATCTTTAATGGCGACCGGCCGTGGTGTTTGGTTCCCAGCCTCGGCCCACTGGTATCCTGATTTGGCTTTATCGTGCAGCCAACACACCTGCCTGCCCGCAGGATGCGGGGGAGGTGGGGGAGGATGTCTCGGAAAAAACTGGGCCAAAAAACAATCCAATTTCATCCGACCCACTTCACTGTTCCTGGTTCGCTCCACGTCACTTCAGTGTCCTTCACTGTCCAGTTTCCCTCTACATCCCAGGATGTCTCTCTCTCTCTCTCTCTCTCTCTCTCTCCCTTTCTCTCTTTCTGTCTCTCTCTTTCTCTGTCTCTCACTGAACCATGATTCATACCTGCCCTCGTAAAACAGAGTCGTTGCATCAGCAGTGCTGACTGACGCTGCCAACCCCTGAGCTGGCCGAGTTAATCAGGAGAACTATGATTTTTAATCACCTTTAGTGCTAAGTAGCATGTGTGTGTGTGTGTGTGTGTGCATTTTGAGTGTTTAGTATTTATATAAGTTTACGTATATGTAGGTGTGTGTGTGTGTGTGTGTGTGCATATTGAGTGTTTAGTATTTATATAAGTTTACGTATATGTAGATGTGTGTGTGTGTGTGTGTGTGTGTGTGTGTGTGTGTGTGTGTGTGTGTGTGTGTGTGTGTGTGTGTGTGCATATTGAGTGTTTAGTATTTATATAAGTTTACGTATATGTAGGTGTAGGTGTGTGTGTGTGTGTGTGTGTGTGTGTGTGTGTGTGTGTGTGTGTGTGTGTGTGTGTGTGTGTGTGTGCATATTGAGTGTTTAGTATTTATATAAGTTTACGTATATGTAGGTGTGTGTGTGTGTGTGTGTGTGTGTGTGTGTGTGTGTGTGTGTGTGTGTGTGTGTGTGTGTTTGTGAGCAGACCCATGTGTCTAATCTCTCAGCAAGCCCCGTTAACACAAAAGGTCAGCGCTCTTTTGTTCCCCAGTCAGCTTTAATGCTGAGGTGCTGAGAGCCACCACTGACGCCAGTTCCGCTACCGCCTGGGAAAAGTCAATTAATCCCTGTTTTAATGACGGAACATCTGACTCCAGGCCTGTTGAAAGCCTTTTATTCACTCACAGGCCACATCCCATCAATCCACGTTCATTATATTCACAGAGCAAAATGTTAACCTTTTGGATTGTGAAGTGTATCCAAATTAAAGTTCTACACCTCTGCCTATGCAGATTATAAGATCATGTAATATATTTCATAAAGTGTGTTCAATCTCATGCTTGTATAATGTCCTCTGCTCTGTCTGAACACTGTCCATTGATTGGTCTTCCTCAGTCTAGCTAGATGTGTGATGCTTTACTTACAAATTCAAACTAAAATCTGTTTACTGAAAATTAATGTTTTTATTATTTGTTGTGCCACCCAAATTCTTCCTCCCCCCTCTCTCTCTCTCTCTGTTTTTCTCTGTCTCTCTCTCTCTTTTCCCTTAGTTGGGAGCTGAGATGCAAGGCTGAGAGAGGGGGCTTTCACGGTCAAGCAAGCTGTCTCTTGGAAATAGGGCAGTGGAATTTGGGGGGGGGGCATGGTCAGTGCTCGCAGCATGGGTGCAGCCCATGGGAGGGGGGGGCCAGCATGGGTGCAGCCCATGGAACAAAGAGCCACTGGAGGTGTGCCCGCATCTGTGACAGAGAGCCTCTGTTGGGGCTCGGCCCACTCTCACGGCTATCTCTCAGTCTGACAGCCTACGGGGACCACCACACACACACACTCACAACACAGTCTTGGGAACACACACACACACACACACACACACACACACACACACACACACATACAGCGACAGGCACACACACTTCCTGTCTGAAATTAGCTATTATTGTTCTGCTGGAGGACGGTGATGATGTAAGACAGTGTCATCCTAACTAAATTCAGTTCGCTCAAAATACTTAAACACACACACACACACACACACATCCACCAATGTCCCTTTCTGCCTAAAGAAGGGTCTGTTTCTTTCCCAGTCTTGCACCCTGCTCTCCTCTAATCAAGCGCTGGCAGTGTCAGCAGGGTGGATTATTCTGCCCGGCGTGTCACTCACTTAGCTCACTGCCATTCTTCTGGGCTTTGTGGGAGCGGCCATTGAGCCCCCTCTCTGGCCGCCCCACGGCACAATGTGGCGGGGGCGGCCGCACAAAAGCTCCTGTCCGGCGCACTTCCACAGCCCCCTGGTCCAGACTGCTAAACCCAGCGTGGCCAGCCATTTACACTCACAGTCCTCCACTCTCTCTCTCTCTCTCTCTCTCTCTCCGCCACTCTCACTAACTCACTCAGGCCCCCCCAGACCCTGTTCCACACCAACGCTTCCAGAACTTTCTACCATGACATCATCCTGTCTTTCTTTCTCAAGAGACTTTGTTTCCCCCCTGCCTGTCTGTGAGTTAGTATGCGCCCCAAAAGAGTTGCTGAGGCAGTGAGACAAGGAAGGAATCCCTGAGAGACACTGTAGATGTATACGAGTGGAAGACACAGACAGAAGAAGAGAGAGAGTCGGAGAAAACAAAAGTTCAAAGGGATTTGTGCATGTCTGGAGGGGGGAACTGAGTAGACATTTGTGTCTCCCATATGTTTGTGTGTGTTTTGGCAAAGCACACAATCTGAGCGCCCCAAAGCATGTCTACACATTTCTCTCCAGAGCAAGATGCATGCAAATGTAAATCGCTGTTCAGCGAAACTACCCACTCCACTATCACCAAAATCATGTAAATGTCTGGTCTGTTTCCTGTGGAATTGCCTTAACCTTCAGTACATCTACTCCTTTGTGCAGCTTTTTGTTCCCTTTAAAGAAAAGGAGACTTGGAATGGCTTCGGGTACGGCCAGGCTCGCTGTCCTCGTAGGTAATCTTGCGTTGTAAATTGATTTTGTGCATCACTAGGTCTCCTTGGCTTTTGACTGATCTATCAGTGCAGCAAAAGAGCTCTGGCCCTGTCTTAAGATGGGCAAATTTATTTATGGGCTCAATTTAGCTTCCCTGTTTGCCATCTCCTGTGCTCCCATCCCCTTTGCTTCCACCGCAGCTAAATCAATACCCAGAGAGCCTTGGCCTTTTGTGTGTTACAGCAAAATATATATATATTTATTTGTCTGTGGCCACACCTGTGTCGTAAGGGAAAATGTATCAAGGCTTGCCTTTCCATGTTTTAATGGGGTTTTTTTCTCTTGAAAGTGTTTGCATGACCCGACTACACGTGGACATGTAGATAACACCTGGTTTGAAAAATCAGCTCATTAGCAGTAAGTTGCCGAAAAAGCATGTTCAGTTTGTTCGAGCTTGCAACTCGAGCACATTTTGCTGACTAGGGTGGGTAGGTGTGGGGGCTTCTCTCTGAGATTGGGGGGTTAATTCAGAGACAAAAGCCACCAAGGACGTTTCAAAGTTAGCTGCAGCCTTCCAGCTCACTTGAGAGCCAAAAGCACCAACGCAGCTCTAACGTCACTGCATGACGACGACACTGATTCACTGGCACTGGCACACGTCTTCCTGACGCTCGCTCGCACGGCCCGTGAGAGTGAAGACTGCCACGTGTTCGGTCACAGTGACAACGACGAGCTCTGCTGGCACCATAATGGGTAACAGATGACGGGCACATCTCATCCGTCCACACCCGGCACCTAATTATCTCAGCCAGCCTTCAGAGTAGTTTTTTATTGTTCAAGCTTTGTTGCTCTTTCGCCATTACGGATTGCGTTAATGGAACTGTGGAGCACCCTGATGCCCACCCAGGGAGCACTTTTCAGCCACCGAGAGCCGTGTGTCTCAATAACGCATTAGCTTCCTCGGTCCTCACTAAAAAAAAAAAAAAAACCTTGACATTTACATGACCTGACATCTGTAGGAGTAGAGAGTCACTATACTACATCCAGAGGCACCACTGCACAGGGACTCCTCATTCACAAATCATAAAACTTATCAAAAACAAATCCCCCCGGATATGAGCAACTCAGAGAACTTCCTGTGCTGTAGTCAAACTGCGAGTACATGGGAGGAAGGTTCAAATCCATTATAGACCCTTTCAACAATAAAAACAAAAACAATGCTTGAACATTCTATTTGGTTCCCAATCTACTTCCTCTGCATTAAGATAACGTATGGAATGTTAAAACGGAAGCCTTGTGGGGCCAATTATGATGCTGATAATGGAACTCTCTTGAAAGGGTCAATAAAGCACACGTGTCTGCTTTCTAGCAGGTGAGAGTGCAGACAGCAGGAAGCAGACAGACATACTGTACACCTGGGAGAAACAACAGCGTGTCAGTGACCACTCATATCCACAGAGATCCAATGAAAGATCATGCAGTCAGCAGCGCTTCCCTTCCAGTGGAGCCGACGGACATTCAGGGCTCCAATGATCTGCACGAGCCACACACCATTTTCCTTAAGGGTTGGATTACTAGCACCATAATTAAGAGCACCATTGTGTTTCAAAAGGCTTCAGTGACAAAGCACTGACAAACAGGCCAAGAAAAAAGGCTAATGATAACGAGGTAAAAGCAACCATTATCTGTTGGCATCTTTATTAATCATATAATGATAGTGACCCAGTAGGAAGACAAACAAATCTCACTTCATAAAAATTGCAGTTTTTCAAGTGTCAAAACGACAGCATTTTCATTGCAGTTTTATGCAGGAATGCGGTATTTTGGACATGAAAGTGAACTGTACTGCATTGTACTTTTTCCTCCCTTAACTGCATTAATTTTTGTAAGGGTGATAGTGCCTACTATGTCTGTAGGGAGAGGTACCAACATGGCTGCCATGTTGTTGTTTCTGGACATCCACAAAAGGAGGGTGGGGGAGGAAAAGGAGGAAAAGGAGGAGGAGACTAAATTAGGCCAAACGGTAAATATTTTACGAGCTTTCATCCATTATTGACCAATGGCACTGCCTTGCCGAGCAGACTGGAAATCAAATCTCTCTGAGTCTCCTCCTTGACAAGTTCTTCTGACAACCCCACAGTACTACTGTCGAGGTCTCCCAAAAGAACAGACCACCTCAAGAGTTAACATAAAAAACTTGACATGTACAGTATATTCAGCAGCTCAGGTGTCAAGTCAAAATGGAAAATCTTCAAGTCGAAATGGAAAATTCCACTTGTTCCACTGTCACAAAAAGGTTATCATAATAAAACACTATTTCGTGTCTTGTGAAATCATGAAACATATGGACTATAATGTTTGCAGGCTCAGCCCATTCTGCCTTGGCCAGCCCATTTTGTATGTTTATAATAATCACTCATAATAATTAATAATGAATGTGTAAGTAGCAACAAAATGAGTCAATTTATTCTGAATTTGCTAAGTTTGTTCAATAATGCTTACGATAACATTTTGGATGCATATACACATTATGACTGCTTGGGACAAATGAGCTCCCTACTTGTAAGTTATTTCCCTTTCAATACATTTCATTATGCACAGTAAATGAATACTACAACGAAGCAGAATTGAACACTAACTCTTTTCACTCTAGACACTTCATGACTCAATGACGGTGTGGCAACTACAAAAGAGAGATAGAATTGACATGTATTTCCATCCTTGCTGCCAGCTCCCCTCATTACATCTGCTTTGCTAACATGAAAGCTAAATAGGCAAGAGGAAAAGCAGCTCAGACTGGCCCGTCTGTAGATCACACTGCGGGTCAGTGCACCAGAGTCTCATAAAATTATAACAAAATGGCTGCCATCATGAAATCCACTTTTTAACATGGGTGGATGCATTCGCATGGTCCATCTCCCCAACATTCATATTGGTTCCTCATGGACCTAATCTTAAAATACTAAAACACAGATAAATTGTGGAATGCCCAGCATATGTCACAATTTATACTACTGGTTGAAAAGGGAAATTGTGACATTTTTAACCCTGTGGCTTTTTAAGAACTCTTTTTTTTTAAATAAACAAATAACGTTTTGACAGGCTTCATTTTCTTATGTCTTTCTTAGACAAAATGAAAGTTAATCAATGAGACAGCATTTCAATTTCTTTCTGACTTTAGACACATCCGCACTTCAATGTAAAAGAACCAAATCACGAACATGAACATCAAAAGGCTGAAAGAAGTGAGAGCAGAGAGTGAGAGTAAGAGAGAGAGAGAGAGAGAGAGAGAGAGAGAGAGATGGTAACTACTCACTGGTGGTGTTGCCAGACATCTGGATGATGCACTTGCTGTCCTTGCTCATCTCCCGCGAGTTGAAGGGGCGGACCCGCACCGCCACCTTCACTGAGGCCCCTGCCATGGCGCCTCCTGCCCAGCAGCCTCTGTGCCCGCGTTCTCTCCTTCGCTATCTGTCACTGCCCGTCTCTCAGCAGCAAACAGGGTTACCAGCACCTGCCACAGAAGAAAACACAGTTAACGGGCATTCTCATAATTATGATAACAATCAATATTCCGGCACTTTCCTTGATTATTAATGCTGTCTTTAATATGATGTGCTATTTTAGTTATTTTCCGATGTAAAATTATACAGTAACAACTGCGTTTGTCCATGATAAGTTAGGACAAAAATATCTGATTGCATTCGTCTTCAGATCCATTACACTAGGGGATATTGATTCTGAGAACCTGTTTCCACTTCGGTGAAAATTAAATTACTGACATGTAAGGGACAAAGAGCCTGCAGATTCAATTGTTCCCATTTCCATGGCAACCTATTTCTGTGATCACCATTCAAGTCCCTATGTCCCAATATCCTATTACACTGTCACTGCCCTAGTATGACTATGTGAACCATGTCTGAACAGGTCAAAGGTCAACAAGACTGTCTCCATGGCTACAAGATTATTAAGCTTCCTACAGACTGCTGGTTTTTCAATTGAATTCTCACAGAGGCTTTCAAAGCATCTCAAGGGTTGGGCGATGCATAACATTAAGGGTGGTCTCACACTTGGAGGCATAAAGAAATGATGTGCCCAAGAATATGGTTTATCTAACCTTGTATAAGTACTTGGGGGACAGAATTTCAGCAGACAAATTGAGCCCGAAAGAAACCACTGAGTATTAGATTTCACCTCTCTCACTCCATGGCTGGCACATCTTGTTGAAGGTGAGTGTGTTGGAGGTTTTCTACATAACATGAAAAGAGCATGCATGGTCAGCTGCAGTTATGGTGGACAGAGATACGGAGTCCACCAGCAACAAAAGAAGTGCAGGCTCGGCTAAATCTCAGGCCGCTTGCTAGGATTACACTGGCCACAGAGCACACCGTACAGACAACGCCTATCTCAGCCCAACCCCCTGGCAATACATTTCAGCTATCCATAAACTACAGGACGGTGATTCTGTTGCAAGAAAGAGAAAGCAAAAGATAAAGAGAGAGAGAGAGAGAGAGAGAGGTAGAACTCGCTTCTTCATCTTCACCACCCAAAAAATGACTCTCCTCTTAATTAACCTCACACTGGCCAAACAATGTTGTTCTTGCATTGGTGTTCATTTGCTCCTACAAGAGAAGGGCTTTTGACAAACGCTAGGCCTAATGAGTCACCAGCGGACAGGACAGGCCTCCGTCTGTGGTGCAGTCACACTGCTGGATGGATATGATGCTGTGTCATTCTCTGGCTGAACTAGCCATCCGCTCTCTTATAGCACTTTGTTTCTGGCAAAAGCAAATAGGCTCCATTTTGCGGGCACCACTCAGACTTCAAGCACATTTATTTTGCCAGACAGTAAATCAGTTGTCCTGAGATCTGTCTGCTTTCTTAATGCGTGCAACACCTTAGACAGCACTCATAAAACTAATTCACCAGTGTTCTGCTGTGTAATGCAAAAGACCTTCATCACAGGGCAGTGACAAAAATGTGTTTCTGAGTACTGTCTGGAGGTAGCTGTATGGGTTCCCTATTGTAGGATGCATCGCATAATACTGAAAAAAAAAAAATGTTTCACATTTGTATTGCAAAAATGAATGAGGTATTAAGACAGTAGATTTAAAGGACCTCTTAAAACCAGCACCTTAAAATGTAACTTAAATTGTAATCTTACTCATCTGATCAGATTCTGCCCTGCCCTCATCTAGCGGATCTGACTGAAATAATTACTCAACTCTCAGTATAGGATATATAGACTTCTTTAAATTGTATATCACACAAGGCCTATGTCTAATGCTAAATCAAAGGAAATTGATACTGTTATAATTCAAAAATAATGTATTTTGTTAACGCCTCACTAGATCCTGTATGAAAAGGCAAATACATGCATCATGTGTGTGTGTGTGTGTGTGTGTGAGTGAGAGAGAGAGAGAGAGAGAGAGAAAGAGAGAGAGAGAGAGTCTCCTACGTATCCTACATAGACCTATAGTGTGGCGTAGGCCTACCATATTTCCTCTCTGACTCACTACTGAATGATATCACAGCTGCTATCGCAGTAAGAAGTGGACTACACGCAAGTGAAAGCGCATTATCTTCATCTTCCGCCCAGTATCCCTGCCCAATCGTGCAACTGACTACGTCACTATATCGGACATAAGGATATTAGGTGTTCCCCTCACGATCTAGATCTCCGACCACCAGGTGGATGGGTTTTTTCCCCTCTGTATGTGTACACGGCTGGCCTACCTGGAATTATCTCTAAAGGCTGATGGGAAAGTGTTGGGGTGCAAATATATCATCCACCATTTTGAAAAAGTGACCGTAAGCTTAGGCTAAGCATAGTCTGACAAGTGGATAATATCGTAAATGAATCATTAGACCTGTCAGGCAAGAATGTTTCTAGCTCAACGATGACCTCCTCGTCGACGCCGACACAAGCACCACATATTACACCTAGTTGGTAAAATTGGTATAGGTAACCTCTGATACCTTAAATAAAAATGGAATGACAAAGTACCCTAAAAGGAAACTATACGAACGGATCATGTAACATCTGTGTAAATAATATAGCTGTGAATTTCAAGGTAGTAAACGAAAGGATGTCGACGCTGTGCATGACGATGCATCTGTTTAAATGCCCCACCATAATTGTCCACTTAATGGCGAAAGCGAGATTTGTGACCCCTGCAGATGTTGCAATGCCCAGAAAAAAATCATTGTTATCCACCCTGCCCCAGACATACTCTGGAATACTGACAGCACCTCAATAGCCGCACCCCAACGTGATCCCACCCAGGCGATCCAACACCAAACAAACAGACCAAGGCTCATTAAATCTTCATTAACCTTAGCACACAGTGGTAAAGAGAGGAGATAAAGGACGGAAGAAAATAACACTTTACCTTTAGCGCGAAAGACCCTCCGGTTACTTTGGGTTTTTACAGTTTATGCCCGTGACTCCTCTGGTTTCTACGGTGTGTTGTGGTCCAGCTCTGCCTCCTCTCCGTTTCACTTTCCTCCAGGAAGATCCCCCCTTCTCCCCTCTCCTGCGTAGCTGAACACCAGCCACAAACAGTCCTGGGGTGCGTAAACGTACCCGAAGAGGCTTGGTGATGATGGAGGAGGTACGGGGTTGTTCAGGGATAACAGGGGGCTTGAATGCTCCGGGGTCCAAAAGCCAAAATGGCTCTGATGTCCTCCTACAGCAGGGATGCTGAGCTGGGTTGTGACATCATCACTGAGCGAGGCAGTAGGCTAGCATCAATGCAGCAGAGGGCGTCTAGGCAGTGAGCGAGCGAGAGAGAGAGAGAGAGCGAGAGAGAGCAAGGAGGGGGAGGGCCTTGAGCACTAGCAGACACAAGGGTTGGGGAGAGAAGGGGAAAGAGAGACAGAGAGATTAGTATCCCAAGGGAATTCGTTTCACACACAAAGAAGACACTGCCTATGTTTAACATGAGCTTTAGAGGGCAAATATAAACTGAAATAACCCAACACAGAGGCAATATGGGATTGCAAAAGGCCATTGATATCTCAGAATCTTACTGGTGACATGAATAATGATTTAAATGAGGTGAAAAATGAAATAAATAATGCACAGGAGTGAATTAGGCATTTGCAGGTCAAGCTGAGATAACACTGTGGAAAAAAATTACAAACCAGTTCATAGGCCATCCTATGGCATCTGTCATGATGACTATTTACAAATGTTTATATGTGTGACTTTACATTGCAGATAGTTTTCACAACCATGTCCTCAATATATAACACAATTGGTCATCACCCTTGTTTTTCTTTTGGATAGCCTACTACAGTAAAACTAAAATATGCCTTCTTTTTACCCTTTGCTGTGAGTTATCTGTCAGGGTTAGTATCTCACTGGTGTGGCTATAGATACATGAGTAAACCTCTCTCCTTCACGCCTCTATATCTCTCTCACTCACTTTTCTCTCTTCTCCCATCTGACTGTACTCTCTCTCCCCCTTTCTCTCCCTCTCTCTTCCTCTATTCTGCTCTGTAAATCCTAGGGAAAGTCATCCCTTGTAATTCTCTCACAATGGTGGGATTCCAGTGTGACATTAACACTGCCCTCCTCCTCCTCCTCTGTGACTCAGCAGTTACTTGCATTTTCTTGCCGTAACCTGGAATGCACTCAAAAACAAAATGTGACTGTATCAGCGCATTCTTCGGTGACACTAATACAGTGACATTTGCATAAAGGAGGAAGAGATGTACAGTAGGCCTATCTTTAATTATTTCATCTAATCACACTGTGAACTGTGATATAGAAAATCAGAGGCTAATATGCCCTCACTGCAAACATTAAATCAGACATTGGTGAAAATGCATTGTTGCCGATTTTTAATGTAAAACCAATGAGGTTATCAACATGTGTTGGGTGACTTAGCACTTCCGGAGGGCAAATTAATTCATTATCATTCTCTCCACTGGCCTGCTTTAGTCTACTGTATTGTGTCTTTTCCTCTAAGTCAATGGAGTGAATGAAGTGTTTACGTTAGCAAAGGAAATAAAGATGATATAAATATGATCATTATATTGAATAGGATTTTTATGCCATAATGTCATCATTGTAAAGTCACACCATTATTTTGCTCATTTTCATCACTGAGGGGCATGTTGGTCTGAGTATATTAATTACCCCTGGGGAACAACAGCCAGGGTCAAATGACTGGGGTTCTTATATGCAATGCTACGTACAACATTTGAAAATAAAACGTTGCCACAACAGCAGAGTGAATTGCAAAATGATGACGCACTGTTTGTGTGGAGTCTGGGTTGAGTCCATTGTTCGTTTGGCTTTTGCACAATGCAGGGGAGTGGATGAGGATCGTCTCTGTGGACACTCTGGAAGGTACCATGGCAGGGCAGGCAGAGGGGGGAGGAGGGGGGTGCCTGGTCAGGTTACATCCCTTTTGAAACACAATGCAATCGTGTTTTCTGACCTTGTTAGCATCACAGCTAGCATTTGCTACTGTACTGGATGGTCATAGTGACTCTTTCCTTTCTTACATAATTCCCTCTTATATTGTATGCTATACGCCATTTCTATCCCTAACTGCTTCTGTTATCTCTGTCATTCTCTTACTTCTTTTTAACCTTGCCTAGTCTTCTGCTTATCTCATTATTTCCTCTCCCACTTTTGCCCTGTCTGTATCTGCTTCTCTGATGTAATCACTTATAACACAATAATGATGTATCTGCAGAGCTTAAAGCCAGAGCCAGCGCCCTATCACTTGTAACAATCAGCGGAGGACATAATTTGCTGAACACCGCTGCTGCACATGCATGGACAGATACCAAAGCTCTCTTCCTCTTCCCCCCTCTCTCTCTCTCTCTCTCGTCCACCCTGTCGTGGATCAAGAGGCACACCCACCACCCCCTGTAAGGGCTGCTGTTCTCCTTTCAGCTTAAAGGATAGAACAGGAGCAAGTGTCTCTCTCTCACGTTCTCTCTCGCTCTCAGTCTGGAACTTCAGACCCACTGCGGCCACTCCATCACACTTGTGAGGATGACGTTGCGCCGTCGCAATAGTGGTCTGTGGACTGGCATGAATCACACTTCCTAATTCCTCTGAGTGGCACGATGGGATAGCAGGCTGCTTTAATGACCCAGAGGAGAGCGCAGTGGACATGAGGGTTCAGGACGACGTTGAGGGCTCTCCGGGGGATGGATGGAGCGCTTGGGTGCTCGCCTTGACATGTCGGCATTGACCTGATCAGCCCTCTCTCTCTCTCTCTATTCATCTCTCTCTCTTTCTCTCTCTCAGGCGCGTGGTTGAACTCACCCTGTCTGTGTGTCTCTCTCTCTCCCACCCTGTCTCAGCTTAGTGAAGCAGAGCTCTGAATAATTAATTTGCCCATAGAGTTATTGCTGAGAGCCTAGTGTCTGAGGCACTTTTTTAAAGGGACGTACGCACCACAGAGAGCAAAGCATTACCAAATACATCCTCTTATATTCTCCTCTCTATTTGTTCTCACTGTCAATCAGATACAGACTGAGGCATTAGAAGTTAATGATCAGTTAGTATATTGAGTGTCTAGTTGAATGCTGCATATGTCTCTATTTGTCATCTATACAGCTGGATAATCTGTTGTGCAAACACAGCACAGTATGGACTGTAATGTTGTCACAGTATTTTATGGCATCTATTAAATAATCTGAGCTTGTGGCCTTTACTGCCCAGAAAATGTAGGATCTTCCTTGTCTTGTCTGGCCTCATCATTGACTGCAGCTTTTCAGGGTCACTTGGGAATTTATTACACAATTTATATTCATATTATTATTATAATTATTACACAATTTATATGCTGTGCTTTATTTGTCCACATTTCTTTTACCTATGGCCCAGGTGTTCTTTATCCGATTGGTGATCAGTGAGGTGTACCTCTAAGGAATGCAGTAGTTAAAAGCTGCCATGCCAGCAGCAGAAACAGAGGCTTCTGGTTTGGGAGGCTGCTTGTTCCAGTGCCTTTAAAGCCAGGGATTGTACTTCTGTTGTCTTTGGATTACTTTTTGTAGTCTTAGTTGGTTATGGGCTGTATGTATTGTTCACTCCATAGGCATGCTCCAGGGAAGGACATAACATGCAATAATACACATACCTGCAAACTCAGAAGGGCTGAAAAAGGTGACATATTCCTGAAAGACGCCAGAGAGTGTAGCATGTGGCCCGTGTTTGTTAGCTAACATTTTCTTTTTTCCTTGGTCATATCGCTGCAGCAGGCCATAGCAGGCAGGCTATGCGTAACAGAAAGTGAGAGAGATAAAGCCCGCCCTCAGAAACAACTGATAGGTAGGTCTTCAAAAATAGCACAAAGAGAGGCCAATCACTTGCGAATTTCGCCGAAAGGTGACTAGTTTGCAGGTATGAATACAGCAGCAAAAATGAAATGCTCAGTAAAAATGGAAAGTTAATCAAAATGGCTGAGGACAGTTTCATCCTTGTCCCACTATGCTGCCAAGTTCCAACACAAGAGAGAGATTGCATGCCTCCCAAATTCCATTTTAGCCTCATCATGTGATCAAAGTCTGCAAGTGCAGCCGCAGGAGAGCAAAGGAGAGGTCAACAAACCCTTATCCTTACACATACACACACATGCTTATGCAAGACGCAGAGGTGTGTCAACCCAGAGGTACTCTAGCGTACTCCTGAGCAGCCAGATCTGCAGCTGGATAGAGAATATTATAGCAGAGAAAAGAAAAGAAAAGCGTGAGAAAATGGAGCCTGGAGCAACCGTGTGTGCCGTGAGGAGCCGGAGAGTCCTGTGCGGAGATGAGATTAGGCCTGCCGTCATCCACATCAAAGACGGGAAGATTCAGAACATCCTCCCTGGTATTGAAGTGGGCCCGAGTGCTTCTGCTGAGGTATGGTGTGTTGAAGCTCCAAGAGAATGTGCACCACTTATGCCCCCTAGTGGGTGGAGGAGGCATTTCATTGTGACTGTCCTTTTTGTATTTTGTATACCAACATTGTGTATTGGTGGTAGCAGTGCTACTGTATACAAATATGGTATAGAAACGATAGATGGTCTTGTCTCTAGAGTTACACATTAAACATATTTGATAGAATAAGTCTATAAGGTTTCCACTTAATGTTACCGATGTAAATGTATAGTGTGACACTCATGTTTAACAAACATATTTCTTGACCTGGGTGTTGTAGGTATTGGATGTAGGAGACAGACTGGTGATGCCAGGGATTGTGGACTGCCATGTGCACGTTAACGAACCAGGTCGTACTACCTGGGAGGGCTACTGGACAGCCACACGTGCTGCTGCAGCTGGGGGAGTGACCACCATTGTGGATATGCCTCTGTGAGTACAAACTTTAAAAGGGGGAATGCCAGGCTAAAGTTTAGGGAAGAGAGACCTGTGTGGGGAAACTGTGTAAACAATCAGTGTCAACAAAGACATATAATGACTATAAGTGTCCATAGTCCAAGTGATCAGTTTTATTCACAATCCAAATCCTCAGTATGATCCCCCCAATTCCTCATGTTTTGTGTTCAGCAGTACAGAGTGTACATGGTTTTAGCAACGCACTTTTCCACACATTAGAGATGCATTCAGAGATTGTTTGCCAGCAGAATGAAACTCGCATTCAGCAGCAAAGGAGTCATAAAAAGACCACACACCACACTCTGTGTTCTGTTCCCATAGCAACAGCATCCCGCCAACCACGACTCTTGGCAACTTTCGTGAGAAGATGCAGGCAGCAACAGGCCAGTGTTTCGTGGACACCGCCTTCTGGGGAGGGGTTATTCCTGGCAACCAAGTACTGAGGGCAACTTTATCTGATTACTTCAGATTACTGGAAATGATAACAGAGTCAAGATGATTGGTTCTATGCGGGGGGTTTTTTTTTTGGGGGGGGGGTGGTTTTGTGGTCTGTAAATTGTGTGTGTGTTTTTCAGTATCAAGCATGCTTTTATGAAACCATTGCAGGCCATACAATTGTGTATAAGTTTGACTGTGTGCTCATGTGGGTATACGTGTGTACATACCTCCTGTATGTTTCTGTGTTTCAGCTGGAACTGCGGCCCATGATTCAGGCTGGGGTGGCAGGGTTCAAGTGCTTCCTGATCCACAGTGGTGTGGATGAGTTTCCTCACGTCAGCGACAGTGACCTGCACACTGCCCTGCAGCAGCTCCAGGGCACAGACAGCGTCCTGCTGGTAACGACACCGCTAAACATCAACACAGCCATGGAAAGGCTTTTCTGGAAGTGTGCCTTTTTAACTCAGTCTCTCCCCTATCTTAATCTACCCTGCAACAGTGCTTACATAACTGTTACAATAAATCTGATAGCTCATCAAGTCTGTAGTAGCAGCTGTATATTGGAGTCTATTGGAGATCCTTTAGAACAATACCATAGAGTGCATTGATATGAAGTACCATATAGAGTAATTAGAACCTGAATTGTACTGAACCCTGCGTTCTAAACATACTTCTGCACTGCACTGCACTTTATACGGTATGGTTTGTTAAAAGGAAAGGTCTCTGTTCTTCCCCCTAAGTTTCATGCTGAGAGGGAGATCCAGCAGCCTCTGGGAGAGAGTGGAGGTGAGACCTATTCCTGGGCCCATCTGTGAACCAGTTCCTCTGGTAGTAAATTGAATCAATATTTGTTGTAAAACATTACTGGCACTGCAAATCAACATTTGTTTGTAAGGCAATATCAATTTAATTTCCTTGATGTTGTAAATTGTTAATCATCCTTCTATGAGGGATATCTTAATAGCCTATAAAAGACGGAAATTCACGTCAGGTATACTGACGTTAATGATCTGTTGTTGTAACAAAACACCTGTTCATTCAAAATACCTGGATTTTGCTCTGAGAAAACAATGTGCTGTCTACAAACGTTGTTGCTTTTACACATAGACCCATGTGAATACTCCACCTTCCTCAACTCCAGACCTGACATCATGGAGATGGAGGCTATACGCACAGTCACCCAGTTATGCTTGCAGTACCAGTGAGTTTGACTGTGCTCGTCTCGGTTATATTTTCTTTCATTCGGTTCAGGTTCACTGTCTTCTCAACTTGTCTACAACAAAGGATTAAACCTACTAAAAGTGTTTCCTAAAAGGTCCCTCAACTTCTTTTCTGCTATTATCAGACAGACACAATCGCTGAAATTGCTAAAACATTGCGAAGAAATATGGATCTGTTTCAAAGTTACAAATAAGGTCTGACACTAAAAGGTCAAGAGATGAAGGAGGGGAAATCAATAGGGTAGCATAATCAATAGTAATTAGCAAGGGGGCCGCACTTCAGAGAAAAACATTTTATGCATTTTATGGGTTCTTTGGTCTGCTGACATGCTTCTCTCTTTAGTACAAACTGAGGTATTTCTACCACCAGGTTGTGAAGACCTGATCAGTGATCAGTTTTGTTCACAATCCAAATCCTCAGTATGATCATTATCTTTGTAATAATCTAAAGAATCCAACTATCTTTACCGTAAAATACAATGTTTAAGTATATAGGATGGTTTAAATGTAATCCTGTTAAATAGTATTATGCTCTTACCCCCCCCCCCCAACCCCCAATTCCTCATATTTTGTGTTCAGCAGTACAGAGTGTGTATGGTTTTAGCAACGCACTTTTCCACACATTAGAGATGCATTCAGAGATTGTTTGCCAGCAGAATGAAACTCACATTCAGCAGCAAAGAAGTCATAAAAAGACCACACTCTCTTTAGTACAAACTGAGGTATTTACAGAAGTATTATTTGAGGTATTTCTAAGAGTGTACCACCAGGTTGTGAAGACCTGAGATACCTACTCATGCTACCCCTCATCCTAGGGTGCGATGCCACATAGTGCACCTCTCGTCTGCTCAGCCCCTGGAGCTAATCCGGGCAGCTCGGCAGGCTGGGGCTCCCCTGACGGTGGAGACGACCCACCACTACCTCAGCCTGTCAGCCGAGCACATCCCCGCCGGGGCCACACAGTTTAAATGCTGCCCTCCCATCAGGGACACGGCCAACCAGGTAAGGACCCTACCCACGCTAACCCTCTCTGCTGGTGAACAAGAGGAAAGGGAAATTGAGAGGAGAGTGTGAGGAATAGGCTTTATTATTTGTCCGGAAATAGGCTTGTTTCATCTCATTCTCCTACTCAAACTTGCTGTGCCATTTTGTGTCATTTCTATTATATTTGCCCTTGGCACGTTACACTGTGTGAGAGGATAAATGTCATCCCTCTACCAAATGAAAAGAACAAGGCAAAAGTCTCCTCACAGCAGCACAGGGTTCTGGAAAGGGGATGAGGGCCTACACTGAAGCATAACTGAGCATGCACACTGATGAGATAAAGCCTAATACAACATTATCTGATAGGGCTTAATTACTATTGTGTCAAACTAGAGATGACGGCGGTTTTGCTGCCTTACAGGAACAGCTGTGGGCAGCACTCACAGCTGGAGACATTGACATGGTTGTGTCTGACCACTCCCCCTGCACACCTGACCTGAAACAATTGGACAGTGGAGACTTCACTCAGGCCTGGGGTGGGATCTCATCCCTGCAGTTTGGTAGGCTGTGATTGCTGTAACACACCTGGTTAATCTGTAGTCAACTTTCTTTTCTACCCACCTACCCCACACAGATAAACTTGCACCAACAAATGCAGCCACATAGACATACAATCCCAGATACAAACACAGTCTATGTCTAACAAACACATATATAGAGATAATATAAACATATATTAATACTTTCTAGATCTTCTTTTCTCACCACGTGTCCTTTTTACTTGAGGACAAAGTCCTCAGGGGACTAAACAACATAGCAGCTCCTGTTTACCATGGTGTAATAATTTACTGCTGAGAGAGCCTGAGCTATGGGATTTGGTCAAAGTCCCTGTGCCAAGACCAGACACAAGCAGACAACAAAGGTTACTCAGATTCATATGTGCTTAATCCACATGCCCCTGATATTTCTGATACACAAAAATAGAGCATGAGGATGAAAATGAGAAAAGAGACAATGGGCCTCCTACAGACTCCAGCAATGTTGTTTTTCATCTGTCACATTTAATGTAGGAAGCACATATTCACTGTCCCAACAAGGATGACTCTGTAGGCTGATTCTGGACATATTGCTTGTTGACTGTTTGCATCGGTGACATTTGTTTTTTATTAAACTGCCACATTGTATCCTGTGATGCATATGTCTTTCAAAAGATATTTGTCTGTTTGTAGGACTGCCACTGTTCTGGACATCTGCATGCAAGAGGGGATTTTCACTCGCTGACACAGTGAGACTCCTCTGCCAGAGAACAGCTCAGCTCTGTCGCCTAGACAACCAGAAGGGGAGCTTGCATCCTGGTCATGACGCAGACCTAGTCATCTGGGACCCTGAGAAAGAGTTTGAGGTCAGCCACTCCACAATAAGAGAATGTGATTGCGACTGTGCAAGAACACCTGTGTGTGTGTGTGTGTGTGTGTGTGTGTGTGTGTGTGTGTGTGTGTGCAATGTGCATGTGAGGGTGGATGGGTTTGTGCAGATGGTTTGGTCGTCTCAAAGCTAGTTTTCAAATATAATTTGAATTAATACTTTGGTTAATTGATTCCTGCAGAGCATTACTAATGTTCACATATGGATTTTGGATTTTACAGGTGACAGAGGGAAACATCCATCACAAAAATAAGGTCAGTAATTTCCATGTTGCTCTGTGAGCTGACCATCATCAATAAATTATTGATATTATGATATTACATAGTTGCACCTGTTTTAATTTACCATCCAATTCTGAGAGTAGGCTATGTAGTTCAAACTACATAATGCTGTAATAATAATAATTATAATTCATTATCATGATTATTTTTCCTCTCAATCTCTCTCTGTCTCCAGCTGACTCCATACCTTGGCAGAACTCTGAAAGGAGAGGTGTACTGCACCATAGTTCGGGGGAGACTGGTGTATAAGCAGGGCTTGTTCTCTCAGCAGCCCCTGGGGAGGCACCTGCTCCTCAGCCACGGCCGCACTCAGGCCTCCCTGTGAAGAACCAGAGCAAAATAAGCAGGGCCATTATCAACTTACACATCAGGCCTATATCTCCACAAATGCAAACTTCACCCCAGTGTATGCAGCCGTTAGTGTTTGCAGATTTTACACATCATTTACACATCAAACAGAAACATGATGAATGTGTTGTGAGGGTCCTGTATTGTTGTGATCATCACCGATGGGATGTGTTATGAACTCTAGTCTGGCAATGGAGTTCACAAGAAAAGTTTATGGTGTTAACAGTTACACAACCAAAGATCCTAATCTAAATGTCAACTGATGAAATGTGTTAAATAATATTTCATTGTACCCTATAATAGGTCCTTAATTATTCTCTATATATTTTTAATCAGTTTCATTTTAAGGTGAGTCCTAGTCTACTTTACAACGTGTTTGACAAAGGTAATAGATTATAATTGTTTCGTTAGGAATCCCAGGAAATTCTAATTTATAATTGAATCAGTCCCAAAATGAATGAACCCTTGATCACGGAGTGGGCGTGTGCAGCACACAGCCATTCATCCTTCTGCATTGCGCTGACCAACAGAGTGCTTTCAGTAAACAGTGCAGAGTAGCCTATCAGTGCAAGTATGGATCACTGCTAACAGGAAAATTGCGTTTCGCAATGACAAGAGTAAATCAATAGGCTACTGAGAGGAAGGGTCTATTCATGAAAATTTACCATCTCCCTGTTTTGATTTCTTTTCTGTGAATAAACATATTTTCACTTTCATGGCTTCAGACTGTTTGAAAATAGGTTCTTTTTGTTAATGATTAATAGTTTGGCGCCTCAGAGACTGATTAACCTTAGCTGTGGGATATGGTTAACTTGGCACTCTTATGTAAAGTTCAGCTCGCAGTCAGTTCGGCAGATATTGTTTATGGAAATATGGGTAATGGATGTGAATTGTACGCACATGCTTCTGCCTTGGTGTAGCTTTCGAATGCCAAGGAGAATACGCAAAAACAAAGAGTTAGAGACGTAGAGTAGATTACTCTCGTCAAAATCGCAACAGCGTAAAGGAGGCGAGGCCAATGAGGTGGTCAGTCTGCCTTGCGCAGGTGGGGGCAACGTCTGCGAGTTCATCTGTAGACTACTGTCAAAACGTCCCTCTAGCCGGACAGGAAAATATGCTATCCGAGACTATTCCCCCTCCAACATGCTTGCTGAAACCGTATGTGGTACCTCACCGGTATATGTTCGGACCGGGACCGTCCAATGTCCCTCCTCGCATTCTGGCGGCTGGGTCTCAGCCGATTTTGGGACACTTGCATGCTGAGACAGTAGAGGTAATTTGATTTCAATGTATCGTCTCTCCTTTGAGCAACCACATCTTTAATTGTCACATAGCTTTTAATTGAGGCCTAGTATGAAATGGCAATACTTATCTACAAGGCCTAAAATCATAGTTTGTTTCTGTTTTGGAGTTCATAATATAAATCCCTGAACTGAAATCAGTTTGTGTGTAGATCATGAACCACATCAAGAGTGGGATCCAGTATGCTTTCCAGACCAACAACAGAATGACCCTAGCAGTGAGCGGCCCTGGGCATGCAGCTATGGAGTGTGCCATCTTTAACTCAGTGGAGCCAGGGGAGAGCATCCTCATAGTAGTGAATGGAATCTGGGGAGAGCGAGCTTCCGAAATGGCAGAGAGGATAGGTGCCCTTTGACTTTTAAGTCTGCTCTGTCATCAAACAATGGTTTAATGGTTTATTGTGAGGTTTGCTATATAGTATGTTTATATTGCTGTTTCAGTCATTAAAGGGTCACAGTTAAATGCTATGCATTTCACCTTTGTGCACATCTTTATGCCATACAGGTGCCAGAGTTAACACAGTGGTAGCATCTCCTGGTGGGTACGTTACTAATAAAGAAATAGAGCAGGTAATGGTTTAATGATTTATTGGCATCAGAACTTGTCTCTATGACATATTTACTTGCTTTTCAGCTTTATTGTGAAACACTGAATGTGAGGTATCCAGGACATTGTAAATTAACCAACATCCCTTTCAGGCCTTAGTGAAATATAAGCCTGTGGTGTTATTCCTTTGTCATGGAGAATCTTCCACTGGGGTGGTACATCCTGTTAATGGCATTGGTGATCTATGCCACAGGTAAGATGGCAAATACATAATGCCAAGGCAATGGCAAGTAAACTTGCATCTCATTTGTTATTATTATGGTGGGACTTTCAGTGGAACAATCATATTTATTCCTAATATTTCAATGGTTAAGATCAATGGTTTACTTGGCATTATTCTACCAGGCACAACTGTTTGTTCCTGGTTGATTCAGTGGCATCACTGGCTGGTGCACCTCTCCACATGGACAAACAAGGTAAACTGTCTGAGCAACTGCAAGTATGAATGTAAGACAAATTTACATTACATTTACACCACTTGGATGTAATAAATACAATTATTTTAATCCCAAACATCAAAACATACCACATATAAATGTACAGTATTCTTCTTATTTGAATGTTGTGCTTTTCCCACAGGCATAGACATTTTGTATACTGGTTCGCAGAAGGTCTTGAATGCACCACCAGGGACTGCTCCTATCTCCTTTAGTGAGAGAGCATGGTGAGAAGCCACAATATACCATGGGAATTCTGCAAAACCTGATTCATTAAGACAAACTAAATCTGACCATTTCTTTATTTGGTTTCAAACTACACAGTCAGAAAATCTTCAACAGGAAGACAAAGCCTGTGTCCTACTTCCTAGACATGAGCTGGCTGGCCAACTACTGGGGCTGTGATGACAAACCAAGAATGTGAGCATGTCATATTCATTAACTGAAAAAAATAAGATATTTCCAGAGATATTACACAACATGTACACAAAGATTTAACAATCATCTTGTTATAAAGAAGATTCATATTTATGACAAGGAGGCCACAGATAATTAAGCAGAATACAGTCAGACGTATGATGATTAAACAGTAAACTAACTGAGCTGATTATATTGAAGGTACCACCACACTGGGCCTGTGTCTGGTTTCTTCAGTTTACGGGAAGCCTTTGCCATTCTTGCTGAAACAGTAAGTCAAAGAATGTTATCATGAAGAGATCAGTACTTGTATTATTGTATAGATGACAAACTCATTTTCTGTACTATTTATTTATTGTGTTAATAATTGTTTAACTTTATAACTTTATTATTCAATTATTATTTAACTTTATAACTTTTGTGTTGCCACAATTAAGAAGAAATAATCATGTGCTTCAGGGTCTGGAGAACTCTTGGAAGCAACACAAAGAAGTGGCTGAATATTTCCATCAAGGCCTGGAGGCCATGGGTCTCAAATTGTTTGTAGAGGACAAGGTAAACAACAACAGTTATTAAAGCATAACAACCAGGGTTATTGCATCCAAGTCTGTTCTCCTCTATAGAATAGTTTACCCAGTACTGAAAATCCATTAACTGTTTCCTGCTTTCAGATGGCGAGGTTGCCCACGGTGACCACGATTGTTGCCCCACCGGGTTATGACTGGAAGGAGATCACAGCCTACATCATGAAAACCCACCAGATTGAGATCTCAGGGGGGCTCGGACCATCTGCTGGCATGGTGAGATATACATGCTTTTATTTTGTTTCAGTGAGCACAGAATATACAGTATGTCTGTTTCAAACTGAGTATCCTGAGATCAAATCCTGATTCCTTGTGTTCTGTTGAAACAGGTTCTGCGGGTTGGCCTGATGGGCTGCAACTCCACCAAGTCCAATGTGGACATGATATTAGCAGCTCTTGCAGATGCTCTGAAACATTGCCACAAAAGCAGAGTCTAACATCTATTTACTGTCCTGAGTTATCATTGATGAGTTTGCTTTGAAACATGGTCTTGGAAATGTTCCCTCAATTTTCTGTCAATGTTCTGATTAGAGGAAATAAAGGAATGTACATTGGCATCAACAAATTAAAATGTAATATGGTTTGATTTCATGTGGTTTATGGAATTTGAATATTTGTGGTGATGAAACAGCAAGACATGCACAGTAAGGAAACCCTAGATGGCGTGTTTTCCCAAAAGTGGATCCATAGCAGAGACCTCTTTAGAGACCGCTACTTTGACACAGTGAAAAATATCTGTGAAACAGGATATGACATAGGAACTGTTTGTTTGATTTGTAGCAAAGAGCGCGCGCAGCAGGTATTTGTCCTACATGCAAGTGGGCCTTCACGAAACGTTTTTTAAAACGGCCTAAACCGACTTTCTATACGAAAATGACTTACAGAAGAGGTGCTTTAATTGTGCTCGAAGGAGTTGACAAGGCTGGAAAAACTACGCAATGCAAGAAATTGGTTCAAGCATTGCAGCAAAGCGGAAGACCAGCAGAGATGATGAGATTTCCCGGTAAAAAAACGTTTTTGGCTCCATATCATTGTTTTAACAGTTAGGAAGGTCCCTGAGCTATGTTAATACAGTATAATCTTACATTATACACAGATTACTGTTTTAGGTTGTGGCTTAGTGCCGATATCCCTGTTGCTAAGTCCATTTATCTTTAACACTTCACTTCTCCTAGTTCACTGTGCTTTGGCCATGATGTTATGGCTGAGAACAAAAGTTTATAGATAAGTTATCTGCTTTCCAGAATAGCCTTGCTATAGTGTCAATACAACTACACAATACTTTCTCTGACTAGATGACATACTAATGTGCAATGCCGTTTCATTGTTGCAACACGATACAGACAGAACTACAAAGATTGGTCAGCTGATCAGCTCCTACCTGGAGAGAAAGAGCAACTTGGAGGACCACACTGTTCACCTGCTGTTCTCTGCCAACCGCTGGGAGCTCGTGTAAGACTTCATATTCCACTGTTTTCTTGGAGTTGTTGGAAGGTGGCTTTATGGCTGATGACCTCAGTTGGTTTAAACTTGATGAACACACTGTTCAATGTTGTGTGAAGGTGTGATTTAGAGTAGAAACTATATCATGTTGACATCTTTCTACATTTCGGCATTCATAATAAGAAGCTGATTAAAACTTCCAACTACTTCAGCTAATCCCAGCCATTTTAAACTATTGGACACTTAAGCATACTGTCCAAACCATACGTGGCAAGTGCACTAACAATCTGCTTGACCCCATCTAGTCAATCTCAATCACAAACGAAAATTGCATGTATCCTGAACCAAACATAATATATATGTATATAATATGCAGATTCAATGCAGCTGGTCATGAAGATGACTGACTACTTCATGACTGCGGTATATAGCCAGAGGGGTACACTCAACAGGTGCATGCTGAACTCATCATTATTGTATATTAGATAGATCAAGATAGATAGATACTTTATTGATCCCCAAGGGGAAATTCAAGGTCTCAGTAGCATACAGACATCACACACAACATTCACTAACAGCAGGAAAAGTAATAAAAGTATATAATATAAAAAACACAACTAAGCAATAAGGACAGTAGTGATAAAGAATATACTAAAATACAAATTATACTAATTAACACTAAATCTAAATCAAGTCTAAAACAGTATCCACATAGTGTGCTTAGGGGTGATTTAAGCATGAGGCGCTTGCAATGACTGAGGCAGGGACTGAGTCTGTGATTCTCTGTGCATAGTAAGGTAAGGTGCTCTGTGAGCGTGAGTGTCATGGCGATGGTGCAAATAAGTAAGTCCAACAGTGCAAGAATAAAGTCTAGAGACCAGCATAAAATTAATATGGACATATCAGAGAGTAGGCAAGGTAATATAAGAAAAACTATATCCGTGCAAGAATGGGTTGACATAATAGGGTTTTAGCCAATAAACAAGTATTGATTATAAAGCATTAAGTAAAGGTATAAGTGTGGCCACAATCCGGCTGTGGGATGGAGGGAGGGGTTATGCATATGTGCTAATATAGCACGCAAACAGTGAAGCAGTAAGACGGTGGTAAAAAGTGGCTAGTGGATAGACAGTGCACAAACATGGAGAGGGTGGAGAGGCAGACAGACTATGCGGAGAAGTCCATCTCTCCTCTTCCCTTAAGTGAAGCATTGAACAGTTCAATGGCCCTTGGGACAAATGACTTCCTCAGTCTGTTGTGCAAGGCAGTGAGCGAAGTCTCCAGACTTTTGACAATTTGACAATTGTAATTCAATTCATATCAATTGTGATATGTGGATTAGCATCACAATTGGACCTTGAAACCTCTGATAACCTCTAAAATCCAGAAAAAGAACAGAAGTGTTTAAAACAGCTAGCTAGTTCTGCACATTCCCCTCTGTGTCTAATGCAGTGGTTGTCAAAGTGTGGGGCAGGCCCCACTAGTGGCAGAGACATGGCAGGTGGGGCAGGCCCCACTAGTGGCAGAGACATGGCAGGTGGGGCAGGCCCCACTAGTGGCAGAGACATGGCAGGTGGGGCGCAATGAAGTGGAGGAATTTTAGTTTTTGTGCCCATTGTTAACAATGCCTTTCTTTTTTGACAAGATCATACATTCAAAACAAAATAATCACACACAAACATAGGAGTCATAAACAGACAGACATAGGAATAAATGAAAATAACATTTTGAACTAGCGTAACAAGACCGGAAATATAACATGGAGCCGAAATGCGGGCGGGGATTACCATTTTGCCTGGTTGATAGGGTCATGTGGGGTTTGTAAATTCCCCACCTCCAAAGTGGGGAATGATAGAAAAAGTTTGAGAACCACTGGTATAATGTGATGGTGTGGTTCTGCTCAATAGACCAGAGATTAAAGAGAAGCTGGAACAGGGAATCAGCCTGGTGGTGGACCGCTACGCATTCTCTGGAGTGGCATTTACCAGTGCCAAACCGGTGAGTGCTCTCTGGATGCTCCTGAAGTCTGATTTCTTCAGCTCCAATGGATGCACAAGCATATATTTGCCAATGTGGTTAACAGTGGCTTAAGTCAACATCCCTGGACAGTTAGTTTGAACCACACAGCTGTATTAGTTAACTGAAGTTTTTACATCAGTAGCAAAGGAATTGTATACACGGCATTAATCGAGCCAAGTATAGTGTGTAGTTTGTCATAATGTAACTGCTCGCTTTTGTAAATCACTATTCCAAATGAGTGACTGTTCTGTACATGCTGTTTGTCTGCAGGGCTTCAGTCTGGACTGGTGCAAATCCCCAGACGTGGGGCTGCCGAAGCCAGACTTGGTGATGTTCCTGAAGCTCAGCCCCTCTGAGGCAGAGGGCCGTGGAGAGTTTGGGACGGAGCGGTACGAGACCACCGTCTTCCAGCGGACTGTCCAGAGCAGATTTGAGCAGCTGATGAAGGACCCCTCAGTCAACTGGCAGGTAAGCTCCTTGCTACTTTCAGTGTGACACCCTCTACTCACTACCACGTAAGCGTAATGTTGTTTGGAACTGTAGAAGAGGTATAAAAATAGCGTTTTGTAGCGGCGAAATGACATGCCCTGGTCACTTCCAGGCTAACGAGTTTTGACTGTATGCCTTCTAGATGTGATTGCAGTACATACCCACTACATTTTTGTTATTTGCCTGCACTTTCTTGGCTGGGCACATCAGTTAGGAGCTATAAAGACATGTTAAGATGTAAAAAAAAAAAAAGAAATGTGAACATTTAACACTTACTACCTATTTGTATTATCAAAGGAATGAGTAATGGGTTGTCCTAATCTGTTTGTTCTGACCATTGTCAGGTTATTGATGCAGCCAGGACAATAGAAGATGTCCACACAGATATCAAGGAACACACAGTGAATGCCATCAATAAGGTGGAGGAGCAACCTCTTGGAGAGCTGTGGAAATGATAGGCACACTGCTTATCGCATGCCGGACGCGCGAAGCTCTATGGCTAAGCTCTTAATGTAGAATATTTATTACCTCCAGATTGCAGACACTATCTACTGTACATAACCCACTGCTGCTCAGCAAAATGAGGGGAAGTCAGAAATCACCTATTCAGCAGGTCCACTGTGCTTCTTCATTCCCGTTGACAACTCATGACCGACAAATGAAGAACTTTTAACTTTTTATTTAATTTTCTTAACTTACTTTTTCTCATTTTCTTGCTCACATCTTTTTTTATTCCTTGTATTTGTCATATGCACAGTTAGAGTAAATAAATAATTTTAAAATGCACATGTGTACAGAGATAATTGACAATAGACAGTGTTTCATTTACAAGTGATAACCTACTTGGTTGATAACAGCTCAACCAAAAACTTTATCATTCAAGAGTGTTGATACAGATTTGCAATATTAGCAACTTATATCAAAACAATAGCTCACCACGGACGGTGTTTTAATTTTGTTTAACTAAAGTTATTGACAAAACACCTCAAGTTGTGTTATGGCAATGAAGCACTGGCTGCTGATGAGAGCACAGGGGTAAGGGAGGGGAAAGGCACCTGTATCACTTTAAAACAATTATTCAAAGTGTTAAGACTTTAAAAAACAATAATAATAATGGATGCAAAAGAAATAAGATGAAGACAAACGAGCTTGGTATGCACGATTACTCCCTGCTGTGCCTCTCCCTGCAAACTCTGGCCACCAGAGTCCAGATGGGCCACAGAGAGAGAGAGAGAACGCAGGCGGACGAGCTGTCGAGACGAGAAGCTGTGTTTCTTTTTTGGGGGGGGATGCGTGGGACTTTTTGCTGGACAAGACACTGCAGACTGGCCTCTATCGTCACCAGTGGTTTATTTTTCCTCCTGCTCATCCGGTGTGAGGGTCTGGCTGGCTGGTTGGCCAGCTTCCCTTGATCACAGCAAAGAAGAGAGGAATCCTTCTGTTCAGCGTGAAGAGTGCGACAGCGTTCCTCTCGTCCTTCTTCACAAAGACAGGATTTCAAACTCCTCGTCCTCCGAGTCAAAAAACCTCTCAAGCCGATCTGAGTCCGAGAAATCTGAAGGGATTGGAGCCACACAGACAAATTAGCCTTTTTAAAACCTACCTCTTGGGAGATTGCTTAAATTAACCTACAAGGAGCCTTTAAGACTACAGGGAATGAAAACAGCTGTGTGGATGAAGGGCAATAAGCATTTGCTACAGTTATAATGTTACAGCTTTCGTATGTGCAGAATAATACTCTTGTTCACAGATTATGCATAACTTCACTTGGCAGGAAATTAACTCAAAAGTATTTTGGAGGGTATTCTCATATATATATATATATATATATATATATATATATATATATATATATATATATATAGCAAAACAATCTTTTAGTGCAAAAATACTAAAATAGCCCATAGACTATGTGGCAAGGCACAACGGAAACTGAATTCTTACGGAAACTGAATGATGGGATAGTCATTATAGTGCAACACAAACCTGGAGTGAGATTGAGCACATCGGCGCTGATGAAATGAGATGGCTGGCTATCCACAAGTTCAAACATGGGCAGGCCTCCTTTACAGCAGGAGAGCTATGGAGTGGAAAACAGTGCCTTACTAAGACATTTCATTCAACAGCTGAGAGCACCCAAACATCGCTGGCACTGCGTGTTGGTCTCTGGTTATATATACAAACAGTGCTGGAAGAATAGAATGTTTAACACTCTTCTAGAGGGAGAGAATCAACACAACAAACTCTCACCTTCCGAATGTGAGCACACCAATCATCAAACTCGTCCTCTGTTCTGCAGAAGAAACCCTGCAATGCAATAATGTGTCAAAAGTTTTATGCCACTCATACTGACAAAAAAATATGATCTACTGTCCTGATGCTTAGTTATTCCTCTAACTTCCTCCAAATTTGTTGATGTAAAGGTGAAGTGCAATTGCACACTACTCTAGAAGTAGACACCACCCCAAGTCCTAACTCCTGGGTGTAGTGTGCATACACATGCATTGTACACTTCTTTTTTTGGGGGGGGGGCTTTTTTGCCTTTAGTTGGACAGGACAGTGGAGAGTGACAGGAAGCAAGTGGGAGAGAGAGAGATGGGGTGGGATCGGGAAATGACCGCAGGTCGGATTCAAACCTGGGTCCCCATGGGCACTCGGACCTGTATATGGTACGGGCGCTGTAGCCTGCTGCGCCACAGCGCCCCCATGCATTGTGCACTTCTGAAGCCATCCATTTCTCCTCAAGCTGCATGCAGTCACACTTCTTGCTGTAAATAGCCATGCCCTGACCTTACACTACACAGCAAAGAACACCGCTCCTGCTGTGCACATCCAGGAACTGCACACTGGTAGCGTTTTACTACTCGCAGATCGTGAACTTGGGCCCTGCAGTTGAGCATCGTCCTTACCGCGGCGATGGAGGGGTCAAGTTCACAGATGTGCATGCGGCAGGGTGGGTGCTGGCAGTGGTAGGAGTCGTCGGGCACCTGGCTGTCCTCGCTGGGATCCACTGCAGGCTGGGTGGTGTGGGGGTCCAGGTAGATCAGCTCCTCACCTGCAGGGAAGGACACCGCAGACACCAGGTAAACAGTGAGTTTCTCTTAGAATTTACCGTACAGTGTTTCCCACAGAATTGAATTCTATTTGTGGTGGTAGGTTTGCAGAATTAACTTGAATGCAACAGTTTTTTGCAAATTAGCGCAGCATGGTTATGACGCTAACCAGATTTAAGCACAATTTAGTACAACCTGGAAAATCATTGTGTGGTGGTCAATGTTGATATTGTGCTGAGCCTCCACAAATAAGTTAATGTATGGGAAACACTGCCATACATTAAGACTAATGAAGTTATTTACTGGATGAATGTATCCAACGCAACTTTCAGTAGTGTTCCTGGACACTGAGCTCATGAGCTCGATATCATGGTCATGACAACCCAGTAGTGACACTAATGTTTGTAATGTTAATGCTGAACTAATCTGCTGAAAATATTGAGGACACGCAAATTAAGAAGAAAAAGCAAAATAAACAGAAATTAGACAAAAGAGCACATAATATATGCATAAACAAAATATGTGTGCATATTTATAAGGGACATATGCACATGGGAAAGTAAAAATAAAAACCTGTCCATTCTGTAGAATTCATATCCATGCCAAATGGAAAGTAAAGTGTTAAGTATGAGAGGCAGCCTCTCTGTGTGCCATATTAGCAGCTTGTAATAATAACACACACAGTCTGTCCAGGTTTAGAAAGTCGCCACACATGGTGGCTGACTGCATCTTTATTTGGTCTAAATTTAGGGAATGGGGGCAGATGCAGCTACACCTTCGTGCAGGTGCAGAATAAAATGCAAAATCATGTGGTATAAAAGAACAGAAACACCTGCACAGAAACTGCTACTGAAACTGGGACAAAAATATGTGCTATATTATCTGCACACTGGAAACCACCTTAGATAGTTTCACATGTTCTCTAAATGGATATTTTTACCCTGAATCATCAGGCAATCCAAACCTTTTTTATTTGCTTCTAGCATACTAATGGATATGAAAGCATTTTAATGACCACTGGATTGGTCACCCAGAGGGTAGGGGAAGGGGCACAGGCTAGGGCATGGAAGCTGCTCTAGAGGGGGATTGCAAACAACATCTGAAAGCTTCCGTGCTACAGATTCATTTTGTGCTTTCTGCTTCACATCACTTCTCATCTTTAATCTCTGCAATTTATGCGATGAACAGAGGTTAACCACTGTCCGTCACTGTGGTTGTTGAATATAACTGGGGTATGGAGCTACAGCAATCCACATATATCCCAATCAGGACCACAGCTATGTGTTACTGAAGTTAGTGCTAGCATATTGCTGTAATCTAACAAACTGGATCTTCGAATATGTGGAAGAGACAGTGAATGAAACTCACCCACAAATCCAATAAAGTAGTGTGCGCTGTTTGGCTTGCCTCCAATCACTCCCAGAGACTGAGGCGACATGAAGCATTGCTGATGGAATAAAGGAAGGAGAAATATGATGCGTTAGCATTACGTACATTAAGGTCCATGATTTAGAAGCCCACTTCATTCACTAGCATTAAAACAGTTCATGGAACAATTCATACTGCACCAAGACATGAAAACCTTCCAGTTTACTGTAAACATTAACATATGGATGCATCAGCTGACACACATACACAAACACAGACCTGTTCTGTTCCCAACATATATTATCGGTACTCATCATCCTATACAAAACACGTTAGTCATGGCCAGATGCTCTGTTAAAGCAACTGCAGAGGCATTACATTAAACTGGCATGAATTAAATGCTCTCATACTGTGGGCCTCTCCCCCTGAGCTCAGCACAGTGCCTATATTCACAGACTTTACTGAGCGGGAAGAGTTGGGGTATTATAATGTATGATTGTCATTAACAACTGAGTCATGTGCAAGAAGACAGTGGGCATTGGTACCCAGAAAAAAAGACTTTTTGTAAAGGATACCGAGGTCAGATATCCAGAGCAATAATGACAGATAGGCTTGTATTCTGTGCAGACTTAAACTGGACCCTACACCCAGAACTATCATGCAAAGCTGAGGTACTGTTTTGGGCTCTTTGTGGTCAAAATACAGAACAGAGGGGTGATTACATGGAAGGTCTCGATATTATTGCAAGTTGGAAGCATTTTCTTTTTCTTTGGAGAGAATACATTTTCATGTATTTTTGGTTATGATCATGTCCAATTCTCACCAAAGGCCATGCAAGAAACATGAATACAAACGGTATGCACAGGAATTGAGATACTTTTGTAACTAGAATTTATGTAAGAATGGCATGGTTGACATATCAACATTCATACATACAACAAAAAGTACATAATCCACAAAGTGGAGACCAATCAATTCACCAAAGTGAATTCCTCTGGAAATGCCAAGTTAATTTAGCCTAGCATAACCAGACACCACCAAGAGCTAAGCTAGCTGTCCACAAAAGGGCTTTGGGTGCTGTGCCCAAGCTGTTCTGCCCAAGTTCTCAAACCTGTACCTCCACATCACTTCCTGCTCTGCATCTAAGCTAAGGTTGTTTTTTTGTGATACAATTATGAGTAAGACCACACAAAACACACCACCACAGATGCAACCCTGCTTGCTTTGAGCACACCAGCCCAAATCCAATTACACTTTACCCTTCCAAGCTCCTGACGTGAAGACACATGTTAATTGGCTGGAATAGTGTACGACTTGGTCTGTGGCGCTTTGTTTTCCCATTTACAGAGCCAAGACTGCGCCTGAACACTGGTAAACTATTTGAGAGTATACAGTGGAGACAGAGCTAGGAATGTGGAGATTTTTGCTGAAAAGTGAAATGGATTATAACCCAGGACTGCACCTTCTAGGTTCCTCCAGTCCCCCCGCAGTCATCATACCTTTAGTGTCTCGATGTAGGCCTCGTTGATGTCTGTGAGGCCCAGCCGCAGGGGGATGAGCAGCACTAGGGGCCTCCAGAGGGCCGTCTCCTCCTCCGCCAGGGCGCAGGCCCCTTCTAAGCAGCCGTTCAGCTGGCGTGCATCCACACCCGCCGTTGCCCCCTCAGAACAACCCGCGCCGTCAAAGTCCAGCCACGGCATGCACAGCTTCTCTATGTGTAGGAGAGAACATGGACACACATCAGGGACAAGATACATGCAGAATCCCATTTAGAACACAGACAATGCATTAAAGGTTTATCTTTGGCAACTAATTCCCCATCAATATGAAACTGTGTAGTGCACCTAAAAAGTAGAATTGTTTGCTTCCCCCGTGGGTACCACTGACACATCAAGGCAGTTTTAGTGCTGCCATAATGCTATAATATCAGAGTCTTTCAGCAATGGAATATAATAGTGTGAAGAGACTGCATGTAAGTATTACCATCACTTTCACCACAGAAAAATTCACTATACTGTGGGCATTCATGCCCCCTATGTTGAGACCTAAGGCTAATGGCCACGCCAACCAATTTTCCCTAATGGTCCCCATGGGACTAAACACATCTTTATAGGCCCTCCTTTGTCTCTCGGGTTCTGAAGGGGGTCATGTGACAATCACCTCATGCCAACTGCTGAATCATGGCAGACGTTTAGTGAGGCTCTGGGGTGCCCTAAAAAGCCCAGATGCCAGTGCTCTGTTTTTGAAATACAGAGTTGTCAATGCACACAAATTCCTATATTCTCAGAGGACAGTATATGAAATTAGTTTGTGTTTAAGTTTGCAATCATTTTGCGAAATGACAGGGCTGTGCTCACTTATTTCCTCAATGACCACCGTGTTGTCCATGGCAACGTGCACAGCCATTCGGCTCCATGAGTCAAACACAGCAAGCTTCCTGTGGAAAGAGAATGGAAGCCTGAATCCCTTAAAAATTAACTGTCCATGCTCATACAGCCCTCAATCACGATGTTCCTAGGTGTATAAGGTGATGACCATTTAGCCCCAAGTTAGGCAAAGTACTTACTTGAGTACCTGTGCCACTGTGTTTGGCCCATACCACTGGCCAATGGACTTGCCCTCCCCCACCCCCATTTGCGCTGCAACACAAAACATGGAAACAAGTCCCTGAACTTCTAATGTCCTAGAGAGTGTGCATACTCAAAATGACCAGACAGTCAGTCACACAGGCTTACATACTAACATATACAGTACAAAAGGGCACACCAAAATAGAGGCAGCCTTCTATTGTGACTGTCGCAAACTAATGTGGTGACAACAAAAGTTTCCAGAGCATGTACAAACCGATCTGATGGATGGAGTAATAGCTGTCCTTCTTGTCAATAAAGGCGTTGAGAATGCTGCTGTACTCTTCTCTCTGTCGCTGGCCTCTTACCCACCTCCAGTCTGTCAGGACAAAGGGCATTCATTACATCATCACTGAAGCAGAGGCCTACGTAGCCATCCTCAATGCCAGCCAGTATACACATCATTGCACTCAACCTAACTTTGGAACAAACAGATTCAAGACAAATTAAGGATTAATGAAACCATATGAATGAGAATAAACTTTTATCTCATGCATGACTGACCTGAGGTGGTGGGCCTATTTGACCTGACCGCAAGGCAAACTTACCTCTGCCTAGATGTCGACGAACTAGGGCCTCACCAAGGATCATCTGCCCACATCGCAGCATGCACCCCCAGCCTGTGTCAGATGTGGGTCCTGTTCCTCCTGAGTCAGGATTGAGGTTTACACAGTCAATATGTTTATTTCATATAGTCAGCACAAATATCAAGCAATACACTTATTTTTAAATGAAATGGCACAGTTCACTTTTTAATGCTATCCTTTATTCATAAAATATATATTGACGCTCAGGTGGATTTAGCACCCTGTTAAAACTACACTAAGGTGTTGAGCGTGTTAGTCCGTTTTTTTTCACAGTTCACTTTGAGACAGGCAGTATGGTACATGATGACAGCACTTACCAATTGGGGGGAAATTCTTTCTGTATGTAAGCCACAAACGTGAAGCAATGTCGGAAAGAAGCTCATCCTTCTCTGTAAATTGAGACAAACAAGACAAAGCTTTCAACGTCATTCTTGTGGCCTGGGGGTATGGGGATAACCTGTAAGACGTGCTGGTCTTTAAATTATGTTTCCATCATACTGTTTCTAGTTCTTTGTCACCTGTGAGTGCACTGAACTGCTTTCCTAGAATCCACACTGGCTCCGACGTCTCAGGAAACTCTTCAAACTCTCCAAAGCGAAGGGTGTCATATGTGAGAGTAGCTGAAATATTTGAGTAGCTTACTTTGAGATTTGAGTAGACTAATTATAATTGAATAAAATGAACAATTCTAGTTTCTAGTCAAAAGACAACAGACAAAAGGAACACAAATGAAACCATTAAGGATCAAGATGCCACACATTAAAAAACAGGTATCCTACCATGTTAGCCATCCTAGATTGAGCAAAAGAGAAAACAATCTAGGCCGACACTTGCTTTTTTCAGAAGACAGGCACTACCACAACAAAAGAGCGCACCCGAATCGATAAGTAATCAACTGTTAAGGGTGGTGTGCTTTTAAGTCTGATACAAAGACTGAAACTAGTCTACAGATAGCTTCCTTTGGACTGAACATGTGTGATTATGCAGAACCGTTTTAACAAAATACCATAAATGTTCAGCCTTCTGCAATTCCCTCTCACACGCGAGCATGTAACTTAAACTGTCACTACAGAAGATGCAGAGTAATGTCAATACAAGGACACCAACTGGGTCGATGAGGTTAGACAAGTGGCTGGGTCTGACATAGCCTACACAAGTTGTTTGGTTATGATGACAGCAGCCAGCTCGGTTGCTGAATATGGCACAAGACGACCATGATAACTTCATACAAAAGGCATTCTTTGACCTTAACAATCTAGCCATTCGAATGAATCTTTACTCTATTTGCACCAGACATCTTCCATCTGTTTGGCATTCACTATCCGGAGGAGGCTGAGTAATGTAGCTATAGCTACAAAGCTAATGTTAGCGTCAGCTCCAGCACAGCAGGGTAATTCCAGACGGCTCACAACAGATAACTGGCAGTGTTGTGGAATGCAGCTAGCAGTTACACAGTAACGTTACAGCAGTTCATGCGAACAAACTCTGGCTACAATGTTGTAAGACGACCTTGTAAAAATGTTTAGGATTTGTTTTATCTGGGATGTCTTACCTGCATCCATCCCGACAGCGATTCACCCTACCTTGATGGATTCAATATATTCAATTGCCCAATAAAAACGAGTATTTGCAGTTACCCAAGTCAGTCTCCAATCACTACAATCATTTGGGTGGGGCTGTTACTGCTGGCCAATCGAAACGCCGAACAGCAGTGATGTAAAAGGAAGCAAAAACGCAACGTTGTCAACAGTTTTGAAATGAACGATCTGATTGTACTTTTTTTTTTTTATACAATTTTAATGGATTCATATGAGTGTAATACATATAATAAAAAAAAAACATTCATCATGTTTATGATTGAGAACAACTAGACAAGATTAGCACAGAATACGCCCAGATAAACAGGAAGTCTCAAGGAATTCGGTCAACGTGTCGCGTGACAGTCTGTTTACCTCGAAAAATATTGCGCAAAAGTCAGGAGTTGTCTGCAGGAGGGCCTATTTCTTCTGCATGTTAGCGTTTCATCATAACTTGTATAAAGTTATTCGATGTAGGCTAGGCCTGCATTATTGTTATGACCTAACCAATTGTAAAAAAAAATCTGTCATACTTTTTAAGAGGGAAACACTAGCCTATATTTAAAGTCGCTGTGACAGAGATATTGCACACGGATTTAAAACTATGGTAATTGATGAGAGCATCTTAATAAATAAATAAATAAATAAAGTAAAGTAAACCCAAACATTAACCACAAAACACCGCATCCATATCAGTCCCACACATGTTGTTGTGGGAAGGAAAGTGTGGAACAGAGGATGATCCTTTAGATCTCAGCCTAATGTCATAGCCTACATCCCACAGTGGTGTGTGCATATGTCAACTGCCCAAAGTTAGTTGGTTAGCAAAGCCTGTAAAATCTTTAATATGTAGGCTACATCCATATTAAATAGGAGGAAAGAGGACTGTTCATTTAGCTTACAGTATAATTTGTAATATATCAATTACAATATGTTTCATTCTTTTCTTGTCAGTTTTCATTTCAAACTATTTCTTCCCAGCCTGAGGAGTTTTGGGCCATTCATTGTTTGTGCCTACTCATATGCTGCTCAGCCTAAAGTCATTTCAATTCTAAGTCATGTTAGCCAATACTGTCTGTAAAATATATTCCTACACCTATTCCTACTGAAATGGCATTCAACTTATGTTTGCCAGCATGTTACAGCTATTAGCTAAATTATTTAATTATATTTATTTTCTAAGCTGAAATGCAGTAATGGGAATCTAAGTGGGTCATACTGATCTAATATGACGGTCATTGTGCTTGACAACAAACTTCATATGGGTTGAAAGTGCAGTCTTTCACATCTTGAGAGTGGCCATCCTATTTTGAACACAAGGTGGCAGCATATTCCAATGACCTATTGCAATTGAGATACTTCTCATACTTTAAAGTAGTGCCTTGATCATTAATCATTGTGAAAAATGAAAAGGGATTTATTAGTGGTTTGGTGAGTTGTCTATTTATCCTCATTAGCAGTGCCTTCATTTCATGTCATGCAGGACCTAAGCACATTAAATGTGCAGATACTTTACACACATCAGAAAGAGAAAAGCAAAACCAAGATGATGGGTGTGGTGGTTAAGGCAGAGCTGGATAGATAGATAGATAGATACTTTATTGATCCCCAGGGGAAATTCAACAATTCAAGAGCTTCCTATCAATATTCCATAAAGATGTGTTCCAAAGTGCAGCGGATACAGTCAACTAAAAAGACAAAAGAGAAAAACTCACTCTTTAGACACAGCACTACTAACCTCAGTCTTTCTCATCCTCCTGCATTTTTTTCTGGGTCATATCCCTGGGGGTCTGTGCCAATACTGATCAAATTGCCCTGATCATGTGTGCTACCAAAGCATTATAACCAAAAATAATCTTTGACTCCTTATTCATTATACACATTCTGATTCAAACATTAATGACATCTGGTGCCAAAATCAAATTATCAGATCAGAAAAGGAAGACACAAGCCAGGTGAAGCAAAACTTGAGGTAATTCAAGTCTAAACAAAACTACCAAGCTGACTTGCAATTAGCACATTTCTAAAAGGCCTTAGCTTGTTACTAGAATTTCAACAAGACACCATTATCTCCATTAGCACTATCAAAAACCAAAAGAGCTTGATCAGCTGGAGACTTCGCTCACTGCCATGCACAACTGAAAGGCTGAGGAAGTCATTTGTTCCTAGGGCCATTGAACTGTAGCCTGGATAGCGCCACAATCGCGCGCAAGGCAGCATGGGAACACCCAGGCTAATTGAACTGTTCAATGCCTCACTAAAGGGAAGAGGAGAGATAGACTTCTCTGCTTAGTCTGTCTGCCTCTCCACCCTCTCCATGTTTTTTGAATACTGACCGCCCACTACTGCTTACTACTGTTTTACTATTGTACACAGCCTAATGTTTTCACTACTGTTTTACTGCTACACTGTTTTTCATGGTATATTAGCACACATGATCAATGGCTGCGGTCAGGCTTCTGATACAATACTGAATGAATGAATGGCTATAACCCTATTACCTCAACCTGTTCTTGCACTGAAATAGTTTTTTATTTTACCTTGTCTACATTACACTTGCTCTCCTATTTGTCTATATTATTTATGCTGGTCTCTAGACCTTACTCTTGCACTGTTGCACTGTTGGACTACTTTCTGAACCTTCACCATGACACTCACTCTCTTGAGCACCTTGCCAGGCAAACATAACTAAGGACTATGGTTGGACTACTGTTTGCACCTTCACCATGACACTCACTCCCTTTAGCACCTCACCAGTCCTGGCCCTGTCACTACAAGCGTCTTATGCTTGAACACCCTCAAGCACATTGGACTTTTTAAATCAAAGTCAAAGTCAGCTTTATTGTCAATTTCTTCACATGTTCCAGACATACAAAGAGATCGAAATTACGTTTCTCACTATCCCACGGTGAAGACAAGACATATTTTACCAATTTAGGTCCACAGACAAACATAACATTCAAGTAAACAAAAAAGTAAGTAAATAAGTAAATAAGAGGGCACATATAATAATGAAAAAATAAGAGCAGCAAAATGTGGTTGAAATTGTGCATAGACAGTCAATAAAAATACTAGTGCAAATTCAGGCCAATAAAAAGGCTTGGGTAGTTCTGTTTGACCTAAGTAAGAAGAAAGTGGCATAGTGGTGCAAGTTATGTAAGAGCAGCAGAAGTGTTGTGTTTCAGGACAACAACACCAGTTGTAAAGTGTACAAGTGTGCAAGTGTGCAAGTGGAGTAGTGCAGGCGGCCATTTTTGGGTCCAATGTCCAGGATGTTATGTAGCTGAGGGGGTGGAGGGGGAGAGGAGGGAGAGAGTTCAGCATCCCACGGCTTGGTGTATGAAGCTGTTGGTGAGTCTGGTAGTCTTGAGGCGCAGGCTTCTGTACCTCTTCCCAGAGGGCAGTAGATCAAACAGATTGTGAGCGGGGTGACTTGCATCACTCACAATTTTGGTCGCCTTGCGGGTGAGGTGGGTGGTGTAAATGTCCTTCAGGGAGGGGAGTGAAGCACCAATAATCCTTCCAGCTGTGTAACTTAAATGTAACTTATATAGTGTATTTAGTATTTAGTTTTGTTAGTTTTCTTATCGGTCTTATCTTCTATTGTCTTTATTGTACAGTGGAGTTTAGTTACATGTTTATACTTATACTTATGTTTACCATTTCTGCTGTAAGTGCATGTTGGGTGTTATGTCTGTATGCTACTGAGACCCTTGAATTTCCCCTTGAGGATCAATAAAGTATCTATCTATCTTATCTGAACCAATTCCCTTTTTAAGGCTCTGTGTGCTCTTGTCTCTACCTTCCTCTTTTATCATGACAATTCAGTATTGTGTGTGCCATGAGAACTTGTAAAGAAACCACTCAAACACTCATAATCACTGACAGAGTATTGTTCACCCAATCCGTTTGGTGTGGGGTGTAGACAATGCTTTAATATGTCAAATCTACAGCAGTCATCGATACCCACCCACTTCTTCCATTTCTCACAACCACACCCCACCCAAACTGGGGGGGGGGAAAGAGTGCTGGAGAGAATATACAAAGAGTCCGTACATGGTTGAGGGAAGTACAAAGTATTATAACTGGTGAGTTTACTTTTACTGTGAAAATGAATTGAAGATGATGTACACATATACTTAGAACAAAGAAAATATGACCCATTTAGAGAAATTTAAAAGGTTTATTTTTGCATACATTCAGTGAAGCATGCCAGTTACACACATACAATGGTAAAGAGGTGTCGTTATTCACAGAATAAAATTTATTTGAAATTATATATTAAAAAAAGCCACTGACTTGATCCATGACACGCAAATTATCAGCCAGAGCAGAGTTCATAGGGGCGTCTCCCACAGTGACAGACCCAGCGCTTTCCTCAAGAACTCCTCATCGCTTTTCTCAGGAACACTATGGGAAGGTCTGGATCTCTTATCATGCCAGGAATAAAAAGGGGGGGCGGGGGAGGTGTCAACGTCCAGTCCTGAGTGAATTATACAGGAATACTTCAAACGCAGTCTACTCACTGTGCCGTAACAAAGGCACAATGCATTCCTCTGTGAAGATGGCCTCAACAGGCAGACCTTCCCAAAGTGCTCGTCGATCTCTCTCTCTACACACACACACACACACACACACACACACACACTGTCCCAGAATGCTCTTATTTCAAATAAAGGGGGGAAAAGCCTGGGTGATAACAATATCCAGATTCCATCTAGTTGGAGTTTAGCACATAAATATCCACCAAGAAGTCCTTGCAGTGGCTGTAAATCTACCAGCTGCTTCATGTCCAGTTCAAATCCTCAGGTGCTGCTGACCATGCAAGGGGTCAGCCACAAGGGGCAGTGTTGGATCCCTCCTCAGAATATGTTTCCTGGACAGACTTACCTAAAGAAGCAACTACTCTTCTTAACATTGCACTGTATTCTACATAAGAACTACCACAAGCCCATCATGTACTTGGTCTCGAAGAGGTTGACAAACCGACCAAAAATGCAAGCGAGACACTGAAGCACAGGACAGGCGTACAGGCGCTGTGTGGGTCTGCTGATGTGGTGGATACCATAATACTAGTCAGAGGCACAGTGCAAACTTTCTGCAGATGTAAACAATGTAAACACTGAGAGCGGTGATTGGTCAGGGGCTGATAAGAGACCGACCTCGTCGCCAGTGAAGGGGAAGGTACTGGTCTCGTTCTTCACCTCATCTGACCAGCTCTCTCCTGTCATTTCTCCCTCAGGAGGTAGAAGACCACAGCTTTCAGATAGTGACCACAGGTGCAGGCAGCTGATACCAGCCAGTGAGAACGGAAGCTTGGGTCGGTGTTGACCACACACTTCGTGATGTCAACCTGAAAGAAAGGAAAGAAGAAAAAAAAAAAAAAAAAAAAGGTATAGATTTTGTTTGAGGAGCCACTGAGCGTGAACATGGTTGCATTTAGTGCTCTTCCTAAAACAATGTTTAGTGCTGGTGTCATTACTCTACTTCCTAAAACAATCTATTTAATCAGCACATCTCAAGAGTTGGGAGTAACTATGTGCAATCACTGCCAAAGTCAGCAATGCATTATTGCATTTCAGCAAACACACACACACACACACACACACACACACACACGATGGTGATGGTGATGGTTCAAAGGTTGAGGCAGTAAAGTGGCCAAGTCAAGATACAGTCATTCACTTCAAAGCAGTCAAGGATTTTAAAAGGGAAAAGGTATGTTACATATCACTATAGGGCTTAACTAGAGATAGAGAAATGGCTACACCAGCAATGTAGGGCTTGCATATCTTTGTCAAATACATTTCACATCAACACAGCAAGAATTTGTGACCTTTATCGAACATTACCGAGTCAGGTTGAATTGTTGTGGTAGAAGATAAATAGTCAGTGTTATTTGTTTAGACCCCTAAACACCTATTTGAATTGATTGCTGACCCAGAGAGAGCCCCTTTGTGTGTTACATAACACTATCTGGACAAACAAGGCTTTCACAGTAAACCATTTCATGCTCTACTAAACTATGATCCAAGAAACTGGGGTGGGAAAAGCAAGTCAGCTGTGGGACAACGTGACAGACGTCAGAAACCATGAGCAAACACAGCAATCTCCAATTAGTTTTTGTGTCTCATTCTGCTTTTGTTTACGCTTTCAATCGCTAGATGTGTGTATGTGTGTGCTTGTGGGCACTATTGCACATAGACGTGAGCCTGTGCTTAGTAAGTGTAAGTACGCATAAGGCTCTTTATTTAAAAGCCTAGTTTACAAAGAAAAAGACACAAACACATAAAAAAAAAAAAAACTCTGAGGAGACCCACCAAATCTACTTCTCTCGTGACACTAAAAAAAACTCTATGCCCACACAAAAAGTCCTATCGATTGTGTGTTTACAACAAACGGCCCTTTTTCTTTGAATTTCCAGAATGCCGCCCAGACAGACCTGACACACAGGTATGAGCACCCTGCGCGGCGACCTGTTTACCTCTCCTGCTGACACACAGACAGTAAACTTTACCACAGAATCTCGGCAAGACCTCCCCACCCAGCGACAGACGATACAAAAGCAAACATGGACACACACACACACACACGCCGTTAGACACCCAATCAAACTCCTCCTCTACTCTGCTTTCACAAGGACACAACCCGTTGTTCACATCATCCATCACAATCTGCATGGCACTTCCCTCAATTAGAAATCATTGAACCATCAGGCGTATTCACCAAACTAGTTTGAGGGCACTCAGTGTATGCAGTGCATGCGAGTGTGTTGTTACATAAAGTGCTCCTGGGATTCCTCGCTCTCCAACTCCCCAGCAGCAGAGTACACAAGCATTCTGCACATACCAAGGAACTGCCAGCGTCTATATATGGAAGGTAAACAAAACGACCTTCCCATTGTGAGGCCTCTGCTCCGGCAGACCGAATTCCTCCGCCGTCTCCCGATGCCTCTCGTGAGGGGACCACCGTGTCGGGGGAACCTTGCGAGCAGGAACAATCTGACCGCATTCCATGTCTGCCGTCTCTGACACACTCTGTACCGCTGTTTGGTACCTCTGACCCTCCGGGGATCTCGATGTGACCCAGTTTGGGTGTCTCCTTGCTCTTCACCCGGAGTGAACCGTAGCAGATAATTATATTGCTGTAAGTGAACTCCATCTAAATCAGGTGTGCCCTGCTGAGAGCGAGGAAATGCCTCTCAAACATGCTGTGCTGTGAGCCCAGAAGATGGAGAAGAAGTGAGAGAACACAGAGATCTAGCTCTACACAGATGACGGACAAACGGTCGGCCCCGTATCGATTCCTGAACCTGCTGTTGCGCTTCTGAGATTCACCTTTACGAGATTCTGAGATTCACCTTCACCTTTACGTTTCTATGGTAATGGGGACTGAAAGGAGGAACTTAGGAGGAAGAGTCCGGTCTTACCCAGCCTCCTCTTCTCTTCAGCCAGGAGACCAGGCTCTTGCGGACGAACTCGCCCATGCAGTCCACGATGGTGTGCACTATGGCAGGGTGGCCATGCCGGACGCAGTCCACCGCCAAAGCCCCCGCTACTGCGTACAGTGACACCACCTTCCCCCATGTCACGCCTGAGAAAGAACAATGAAAGAGAGAGAAAGAGAGGAAGAGAAGAAGGGAAACAGATAGAGTAAGAGAGAGTGAGAGAACAAAGGGAGGGAGGAGAGGGGGAACATGAGGGACAAAACAAAAAGGATGTAGATATGATGGAAGGTGACAGAAAAGAGAGGAGGAAGGAAAAGAAGGAAGCAAAGGCAAAAATGAGAAAGAAAAGAAAAGCATACTATGAGTCAATGATAACACAAACAAAACCACCCACACGCTCTCAGGCACAGCGCGTCCTGTGTCTGCACCATGACACTGCAAGTGTTTTGTACAAATTGAGCTTGAACAAGAAGGAAGGCTTTTAGAAATTCACTGCAAGTCCAACAGCACATGAAAAGCAAACAAAGACATTAGTTTGAACCAAGAAAAGGAACCAATTCCCTAAAATGCAAATATGTCCATTTAACTGCAGTCTAGCAGACGCCACATGACCTTGCAACACATTAGGAGGGTCACTTCTCTCCGTCGCTGCCAGTCAGCCGTCTAACGACTCAACTCAACTGTTCCTCTCTCCCGCCTCTAAACCATTAGAGGGGGAAATGCTGCAGCTATGTGCACACAAGGCTAGTCAAGCAGAGATGGTCTGTGGCTGCATAGTAACAGTATGAAGTCAGACACTTGGTTCCCCAATTTTGTCTGCATGTGTGTGTGTGTGTGTGTGTGTGTGGTTTGTATATGTGTGTGGTGGTTAGTGCCTGACAAAACTTTGGCCAAGCCAGCTTTGGTAGGTGGTGTGGGTATGGGGTATCTGGGGGGTTAGAAGCATGATTACGGATCTGTGGCTCTGTGACCAGTGAACTTTCTCTGTTTCTTTCTGTTCCTCTCCCATGCCCTAATTCTTCCTTTCTTTGTTTCTCTCGCTCATTCACTGTTCCTCTTTTTCTGTCTCTCTCCCCCCCCCTCTCTGTTCTCACTCTCCTCTCTTCCAGCATTAGGCAAGACAGCGGAGGGAGGAGTCTGGTGGTGGTGGCTTGTGAGGGGGCTTGCATAACCATAGTGGCAGGCGGGCAGGCAGGCGGTCCGCCAACGTGCCTGGCTACCAGACGGCCTCATCATGCCACAGCAGCATCCAGCAGCTGCTTCTCCACAGGCCCACTCATCCCTCCACACGCTGCTGACACAAGGCCCTCGTGGCCGGGGCTGCAGCAAAGTGCGAAGCGAGGCTTTTGTCAAACTTTAACGTGTCCTGAGTGCACTGAGTATATGTCCTGTCTAGACTCAAGCAGCTTTTAAGGAGACAGACAGCAATGTCTGGGTTAGATTGGTTGAGCTTTTGTTATTTTGTCGTTGTGGTAAAAATCCACTTAAACCACACATGCCCACATACTGTATACATACACACACATACACACACACACACAGGATTGTGTTTAAAACATCAAAAACGGGAACAGATGCACTTTTCAGACTAAAATACGAAGGCCACTGCCAAACCTCCATTTTAATAAAATGGGAAAAAAGCCAGTGGATCAGAGCCACTTCTCATATGCTGGTGCATACTTGTGACTTTGTTTGACGTGTAGGAGCTCACATTTAAAGCAACACAGCCCATCATTGAAATTTCCTCTGCGAAAAAGGAAAAAAAACTTTAACCAAACGACCTGACCTGAGAACAGCTGAGGACATGAGCTACCACATCCTAGTCATACTGTCTGCCTCTGTGGCAATTATGTGTGATGTGAAGAGAGGAGAATGAGATAGCATTCAGACATGGCATCTGCCACCAGTTCCCTCCAGGTCTGAGCTGGGAGATAATGGCGGAGATTGTGGCAGAGGGCAATCATAAGCCGCCCACGCCTTCCTCTTAGATGGAATGAGGGGGTGGCCGGACTCAGTCCTCGTCATGGTGCTGTGTACTAATTTTATCTCATTGCAGTTGCTATTGATCAGTTTTAGTGCACTCTGCATAGCCTCCAACTGTTTGTTAAATCAAGTGTTACCCACAATTCAATAACCTGCTTAGTGCCAAATGTTTCCAGTCATTTTCTAAATTAATCTGCAATCATGGCATGTGAATCCAATCACGTAAATACAGGGGAGGGGAACAAGTTTGCTGTGGTCTAAAAGCAACCCCAACCTCTTCATCAGATCATCAGTTATCTAAATGAGTTTCTCAAATAAACATACTCATTTTGAGGCACTGGGTACACAAGTAAGCACAATACTCAGGTTCAGCTTTAAAATGTTAACAGCTAGACAAAGTACAGTGTATGCTCTAACAAACAAACTCCTCAAAGGAGAACCCTTGACAAAAAACAAAGGCCAGCCAACCTCTTGTAGACTGATTGTATGGTGTTGGACAGTAACGTATTTCTGTTCCAAACAATGGCTTTCACTGATGTCTATCAAGACTGGGGCCTAACCAAACCAATTTAGCTGGGTCTTCCTGTGAGCCAAGCCAGTGCCCAGATAAGATCACTTCAAAACGTTCCATGCTTGTGTTTTGACTGAGGGAAGCCCAGTGCTGCAGGGCGCGCGCGCACACACACGCACACACCAAGGGGACACACTGTTTGCTGAGGCACTTGGCACTAGTTCTTGTAAACTCCCAACATGGCATGACTTGCATTGCAATACTGGGAGTTCCTTAGTAAGTGAGACATATCACTTGCACTACATTCAAGAGCAACTCAGTGGATCGGTTATTAAATAATGCAGCAATGAAAGGTGTGTTCAGGAATGTGCTACATTCCCTTCCTTTCCATACATAGTCAGGAGTGGAGCATCAGTTCCCGGAGTACACACTGAACGCACTCCACATTTTCGATGCTGCCAAGAGTAATACCAGAGAAAAACAAAGATCGCTGCAGTTAAAAACAGGATTTCTTCCCTTTTGCCTCGACATAAATCCCCCTCGGCACGAGAATGTAGAATAAAACCAGTGCGAGCAACTGAAAAAGAGATGTCCTCGGTGGCTGAAAATAGGTCAGGATTAAGTTGGGCAAAAATGTGAATTCCAAAAATAACACAATGAACGCACAAACAGTGAATACCAGGGGATTACTGCTCTCTTCCCTTAGGCAGGAGATATGAACAGGGATAAACTGCTGGTAATTCCAGTGAGCCCAGCACTGGTTCCTCATGTCCTACCTCTGCTAACACAGCCTGGTGCCTACTGGGCAGACTGGAGGGACATATCAGTGCCTAGGTACGCAGAGGTGTCCGCAGTATGTTTACACATCAGTAAAAGAAAAACAATTCTCCTGGCTCGCCCTAGATTTTACGCAGCGAATACAACCTATCCAGAATGTGTATATAAAAATGTCAAAAAGGGGGCTATTTTTAACTTTCTCCAAATAGAACCTGAGGAGAGGTCTTCCGATAAATCAGTTTGGAGTGTTCTTATAAAAGCTACATGGATGAGAAAGCTATGAGAAGGACGATCATGATTAATTTCTTGCTTATCCATCAGTCTCCTTCCATTTATTTAAAATGTGTACTTAGTGTGGGGATTGTGGCCATTAGCATTATGATTCTCCTACATATAGATCTTCTTTTAAGTACTTTCCGTGCCTCTCTAGCAAACAGAGTACACTTTACAGTGTAAACACTACAAAGCCTTCTCCGTGACCATCCTTGAAAAATATTTTCCTCACAAGAAGAAAAACACATTTAACCTAGGAGATTAACTGCTTTTACCAATACCCTACATATTAAAAGTATCTTCACAATGCACTCTTCCAATAAATTCAGCCCACTGGAGGAGCAGTGATGGACTCACCAGTGGAGAATATTTCTGCTGCTACAGCGAGGAAGGCATCGGACACCACGTTTTCGGACGCTACGGGGATGTTGAGCTGTCGGGCTACATTCCGGTACACATTGGGACGCAGGTACTCAAGCTCATCACCTGAAATATAAATCAAAAAAGTTAAGACAAAGACTATTGATGTCTCCCCCTCCCTTTAACCTTCATTAGCCATTGAGTCTAAGGTGAGAGTGGATCAGGTGAGACCTGAGAGTGGCTCTCCCGATCATAAAGATAAGATCAGTGAAGTCAGTGCCTCGGATTCTCAGCTGGGAAAGGCTCCGCGATCAAAGGTTTAGAATGGTGGAAGCACATGACCTAATGCATGTCCATTCTGTACAGATTCTATGTTATGCTGGATAAAAATTGGACTAAACTGTATGTTTACTACAACTGTGAACAAGACTCCATGGTAGCCAAGCATGTATATGGCACTTAGCACAAGTGGTAATACCTAGGTTCATGTCCGCCTTTAACAAGCCAAGGAGATGAGAACAATGAGTCAATGGGCCATTGTACACTATGTCTTCATTATTATCCGAGATTAAGTGGGAGGAAAAAGAGGCTTAGAAGTATCCTCTGTTTCAAAAGGGCAAGACTTTGGTAGCATGCCAGTGCTCATTGGCCTCCTCCTCTTGGGGAGTGGGATGAGAGGGTCGTTCAGGTTGGCTAGTCTGACAGACAGATCTGAAATAAAAAGACAGTAGGGATGGTCTTTTAGCTTGCACCAGTGTCCAATCTGGGTGTTTTCAGGAAACAGTGCCAAATATCCAAGAGCCTAGACTAATTAGTGGAGTTAACCGTTCCTTCCTTTTGAGGAATAAGAAACATTTTGTGAATACTAGAGCGACCGTTTGGCGTAGATGGGCAGCACAGATGACATTCATGTGATGTGTGTGGGCCTAAGGCAAATAGCTGGAGCTCTGGCTTGCAAAGCCAGGCCAGCACAATGGACGTTATTATGGGAGTCCATGTCAGTATAACACCCGCTCTCTAAGTGCTTTATGGCTTCAAAGACAGAGAACACTCTGAAAGAGGAGGATGTGAGTCCATCCAAGGAAGAACATGACCCTCAAGACCTCTCATAAGGAGTTCCCGCTTACGAGGGTACTAAAATGTCAGACAAACATTGTGAAACATGGAAGGCCTGTGCAGAATCAACACAGGCGGTTGAAGAGGGTGAGGAATGCTGTGGGTGGGTGTTGCACAATTCCTGATTAAGGATATAGTCCTTTATGATTCTCCCGATTCTGGGGAGCAAAATTAATAACAGCAATATGGAGCAGGACTATGTGTAAGGTGACAGCTCTAGCTGTCCAGTATGCATCCCATATCTCTGACTCAGCACATATTGAACCCATTTTAACACAGATACACCACACAGGATACATATAGTCTAGCTCTCTCTCACACGCTCATAATAGACAGAGCCTACACACACATTTGATTGGCAGGACTTTAGTCTACCACTTGTGGTCTGATAATGCTGAAAAAGGTGCTCTGAACAGGTTTGACCAAGTGTTTTTTCCATCAGAAACACTAGTTCAATATTTTCGAACTATGTGTTGAGACTAAAAGACTACAATTCTGTTTACCACGCCAGGTCAAAATACAAAGTCTCTGAAATCCACCAAATTCTTACCTAACCACAAGAGGATCGAGGACACCTCTCCAAGTGCCGACCCCGGCGTTGAAAATCCATGATCGGGCTTAGACCAACCGATTCCAGCCCGGTTCAGTCTTGAATGAATATAGTCTCTACATAATGCTTTGGCTTGAGACACCAGCTCCTTGTCCGTGGGTGAGCGATCAAAGACCTCCATCACTTCTGCCGCAAATACAGAGGAGCGGCGGAGCACCTCCATGCCCTTCATTAGTTAATTACGAACACGCCACCAGCGCACCAAACTTCCACCTTGAACACCGTGTATGGAAGTCTGCCGCCGCCACTCTCCAACCCTCCTCCTGCTGCTGCTGCTGTTGGTGCCTCGGGGAGGAGGACCTCTGTTGAGAAATTCATGAGTTGCGTGACTTAATCCACTCAAGTGAAATTATCAAGCGAAATAATCATTTTCCAAATCACCACAGGCGCATACCCTACACTTAAACACCACAATACAGAGAAACTACCCGTCTGACAACATAGGCAAACGATTAGGTTACTTATGCAGTAAAAAAAACAGCAACGCAGACACAAATGAGAGGATGAATGGATGGTGGGCAAATCCATGTTAAGCATGGTGAAGATAATCGATCCCGTGAGCTGTGAATTATGCATTTTATATACCCATAAGTCCGCCTTATGTAGTCTACAAACGTTGATAAATGATTTTGGAATGGTTTGATTAACCCTTTTTTACTTACCTTTCCGATTTGAACAGACGGAATCCCTAATTCCACTCGGCACTATTGTTGTCATCTGACAGAAGTTTCATTGGTTAAGTTTGCCTAGAGTCACAATAAAACAATACAATAAAAAGGAAATTCATGTAGCCCATTACAATGCTATGGCTACACTGCAACTCTATAATTAAATAAGATAATCACTTCGTAGATGCAGTCCTGGCGTTCTGGCTACACGCACGCACGCCCGGGTAGTATATTTCCTCATCTATCAGAGAACTCGATGCGCAAGTGCGTACGACTACCTTTCCGTTTCTTGCTATGACACCTTGCTAATTTAATGACTTACTGCTTTCAAGAAAAGTTCACCACTATCAGAGATGACTGCCATTACTAGACTATGTGTTTCGTTACATGTGCTATTACAGGCAAAGTTTCCTTCTAAGGGAAATCGTTCCGTTTGGATGAAAGGCGGAGATAACGATGCTATTTTGTCAAATGGTGCCCCGCCCCCTCAACCACATAGTGCCCTCAGAGGATATCCCCAACTGACAGTGAACATCAGACCATGACGTTGACCTTAACAATCATCAACCCACCACGAAGTTGGATCAGTGAAATATCCTCTTCAAGTTCACATAATATATTAAGAGTGTATCCAGTGGCACAGTGATGCCCATAATCATCAGTGATGTTTGACCACTTGCAGGCTATCTCTATTTTAGAAGGTCAACTGTGAGACTGATCTGGAAGGCTATTGATCTTGACCTGGTGTGGTTCAGTGCAAATTCAGAGGAGACATCCAATCCAAATCCACTGCTTTCATGGTGTGCCTGTCCATTTAGTCTGTCCCAGGACTTAACTTCAAATGCTATTTAATCATCACCTTTATTTGTAATAGTCTATACTAGTTTGGTAACACTGTTTTGTAACCCATATCTGAAGATGTTGCACAAACCTACATCTTCTTTTAGCAACGGCTAAGTTGACTAATCTACCCAGACACTCTTCAGGTCACAAAAAAGGTCAGGTCCAGCTCCCTGTAATGGCACCTTGGACAATCAGTCACATATAAAGACAGTGACTGTTATTTTATTTTTTTTCAGCAATAGCATATCACAGTAAATATTTGAAGGCTATTGTTTCTGATGTTCTGAAAAGGTGGAAAAACTGAACTCCTCCCAGTTGTGTTCTGAGAAGCCATCCTGCTGAAACATGCCCTGCAATTAAAACAACTTGTCAGAGTATGATTAGTGATTTAGTACTTTGTCGTTTCTGACACTCTGGCTGAATTAATTATTAATGGGAATATGAACCATTTCTGTGCATACACTACAATGAATTTTGATAAAGCAATATCTTCTGCAGGCCCAAAAGGGTAGGCTACGGATTAAAACAAAGTATAGAAAGTAGTCATTTTAGACTGTGTTCAACATTAAGTGGAAGAACGACATGATGCCCCTCTATGGCCTGCCTCTCTTGACTGTCCCCTTTGGTAATCTGTTATCTTTGGAAGAGGCCTGTTTTCCTTAACCACTTTGTAGACAATTATAAATAGCCTGTGGGGATTTATCATATGCCAACACACACAGATGCTGCTTTATTCCTGTGAATATTCCGTTCCTGTGACTCAGCCTACACATAAAAAACGAAGGCCAATGTGTTATTGATAGTGAAACAACAGGGAAGGACAAAAGCTGCTGTAGTCAACGTTTTTTTTTTCAGAATAATCTTGTCATGGTATTCCTGGTATACATGCATGGTAAATATATTGCTTCATAAAATCTGTCTCTGCCTGATGGAAAAAAAACATTCAGACAGATAGTCAGTAATCATCACTGGAATCCAGAGGGTGTATAATAAATAACAGTACTGTTTGTCACAAGTATGAGCCGGAACCTCCATACAGTTGCCTTGGAAACCGAGAGGGCGGTCCATCTGTGGGCTTGAGCGCTGCATGTTTTCAGTAATAAAACAGAGAGGGTTTAAGGTCAGATATTTGTTGCTTTTGTTTGTTGCTGTTGCTAGCCCACTGGCTTAGACAGAGAGGACAGGGATCTCCAATGGATACAAGAGACTTGCAAGTGATGTGATCCATAGCAGATGTGATGCTATCAGAGGGTAAACCAGAGTTATTTTGTAAAGCCAGCATAGCCTACAATTTTTTGATCCAGAATGCATTCTCTTTGCTGGGAGAAGCATAGAAAAGCCAATCCTTCTGAATCCACAAAAAACAGCAACTTTCCTTTCAGTTTTTCCAATAACTACTGGGGTTTGTTTCAGGGTATACTGATACTGACAGGTGCTGATTTTGTGTTAAAGACTATCTACATCTGTTAAAGATGTCTACATCAGGTTCCCCCTGAAACTGTCCACTTGTTTTTTTGGATTTCGGTTACGGTATTATGAATTTTCTATGGAAGCTGAGAGTTGGTATCCTGAGGAACTACTGCTTTTGTTCCTCTGATTTACCTGCATAGCAAGAGATCACCCACCACACCTACAATCTTCCCTTGTTGGGAAGGTTGCCTTTCCTACTAACTGATCTCTGTTCAGGCTTGCCCTCACAGAGCTATCCCTCTCTATCCGCCTGCATAGTTATGGAGTTGTGCATGTTTGGCATTTACCATTTTTTATCCATTGCTGTAGGGATTCTTCTTGGACCTAGAATGTTATCAAGACTTTGAGTAACAAGTCATATAAAAATATCAACAAAAATACATGTTACTACAAAAGGAAAAGGTAAACAATGGTAGTCTAATTCACTTTTAGTGTGTATACTTTTGGTTTTGCCATGACACCACAGCTGTGCTCACTATATGACAATATAAGGCATGATGTATGGCTAAAACTCCATTGGTACCAGTGACCTAGTCAGTGCTATGGACAAGTTAATTTAGACTTTTACGACAACCTTTAATTATATCTATGTATTCACTGAGGAGGAAGAGAGGAAGTGACAGAGATGCATTGATTCAGGGATCAGTATTGGACAGGTTACAGTTAGGGAAGTTTCCCCCGTTCATGATTACACCTACGGTGCAATGCTGCTACCTATAGGACAAAAATGAGGTGGCAGTGAGGCGTTCATCTACAAGCCATTCATCTGAACACTCTGGTAGAATGCAAGCAATAAGGTTTGTCAGTGAGCTGCCGATGGGCAAACTGCACTGACACTTTTCATGAAATAGAAAACATCTCAATAACAGTACATTGATTGGTGGCCTTCCAGTAAACAGCCCTAAAATGCACTTAACTGTCAGTATCCCCTTCAGTTAAAAATCCCAGATAATTTCAACTGAACCAGAGGTAGGCTGGTAGGCCCACAATTCCCATGTTTTCGAAAGGGGCACTATAGCATAGACAATGGAATTACAGAATGTAATTCCCAGCCACCTCATTATACAGTTGGTGCATTACTGTGTGGATTATAACACATAAATAAATTAACTAATAGATAAATAAATAAATAAATATTAAAACCAATAAAAAAATATAAATGATGAATGATAATCTTTATATCCTTTCAAATATACCTGATGATTTCAAATACAGGTGGGTCTCAAAAAATTAGTATATTGGAGAAAAGTTCACTTTTACGCCCTAATTTAGTTCAAAAAGTGGATATTTTATATATTCTAGATTAATTTGATATTGATTGATTAGATATGTGAAATATGTCAAGCCATTTTGTCATGAAAACCAAAAATGAGTATCTCAAAATATTAGAATAAGGAGGTTATAATACAGAAATGTCGACCTTTTGAAAATAAATGAACTAATCTTACTAATTTGACTAATCTAAAATAGTTCATTTATATTATAAATGCTTGTTCTTGCTGCTTTTGCACTAATTACTGCATGACTGTGGCAATTAGCCTGTGGCACTGCTAAGGTGTTGTGGAAGCCCAGGTTGCTTTGATTGCAACCTTAAGGTCATTTGTATTGTTGGGTCTGGTGTCTCTCATTTTTCTGTGGGCAGGTGCCGAGTCCTGCTGGAAAAGGAAATCAGGATCTCCATAAAGCTTGTCAGCAGATGGAAGCATGAAGTGCACTAAATTCTCCTAGTAGAAGGCTGCATTAACTCTGGACTTGATAAAACACAATGGACCAACACCATCAGCACCCAAATCATCACTGACTGTGGAAACATCAAACTGGACCTCAAGCAACTTGGATTCTGTGCATTTCCACTCTTCCTCCTGATTTGACCCTGATATCCAAATAAAATGCAAATTCTTCTTTTATGTGAAAAGAGGAGTTGGACAGAGCAACGGTCCATTTTCATTAAATGTGGCATTGTGATCTCTACAACTGCCTTGCCTACAAATACCTTCCTAGACATCAACCTAAAACGATATTAAAAGAATGCAGCTACACAAACTGTTCCGAGAAATTCCATTTACTATAATAAATACTCCAAGTGTTACCTGGTTCTACTCCAACCTTTACCTGGTTCTACCCCTCAAAAATCCACGGATACATTATTTCAACTATTCCAATTATTTCTACACATAATATAAACCTTTTCCACAAATTGCATGCACTTATAGGATAGGCTATAATTTTCACATTTGGGTCATTCCATATCTCAAATCAGACAGAATCCAGGAAAGTGGTTGTTGCACTGTGACAGTCTGCCCAAATATCGGCTTAATGCTTCCATAGGCCTGTAAAATATATTAAATTCCAACATTTTCATTTGTTTGCCTTTTTTTCATTTTTTTGCTATTTCACTCAAAACATAGCCTTCCCAAAGAAAAACATGTTCTCAGTAGACTGAACTTATATAAGTCAGTCACCTAATGTACTGCATCCCCACTGATTTTCCATAAAGCCATAGGTCTACATTTGGTAAAAAGTGCAAATCAGTGATGGGCCTACTGAGGCTTTAAACTTTTTGTTCCCACTTAATAGGCCTATCAATCACTCTATTTGTCGGCAATTGGCTACAACTATGTTGCCATACTGAAATCTTCACAATAAATTAACCTGGATATATTAAGGATGAAACAAGACGTGGTTACATGTTTTTCTGTTCTTTTCATAGCATTTAATTTGGGTCAGCCGTGGCCCACTGGTTAGCACTCTGGACTTAATTTAGACTTTTTTAAGTCCAGAGGGTTGCCGGTTTGAGCCCCGACCAGTAGGCCGCGGCTGAAGTGCTTGAGCAAGGCACCTAACCCCTCACTGCTCCCCGAGCAGGCAGCTCACTGCGTCGGGATTATTGTGTGCTTCACCTCACTGTGTGTTCACTGTGTGCTGTTTGTGTTTCACTAATTCACCGATTGGGTTAAATGCAGAGACCAAATTTCCCTCAAGTATATACTTAGCTTAAGACTCAATCGTAGGCCTAGGCTATAGGGCTATAGGGGTAGGAACACGGAAATATAGGGCAGTAATCTGTGCTTGAAACTGCTCCTCAGCCTCATGTTTGTGCACCTCATCAAACCTAGCCTACGGGGCGGTTCCGTTCCCTTCACAATTGCAACATTTAAACCTCGTACTATGACACTTGTCATATTGTGTTCCTCCCCTTCACACATGAATACACATCCACTTCTTAAGATGACAGGCTATTTAAAGAAGTCAGGTTTTTTGGCTTCACTCTGGCAGCGTCATCGGCTGACTAAAGACTCTACAAAGACCTAGAACGACACCAGAAAATTACAGGCCAATTTAAGATAGGCAGCCTTACACTGCTCAGAACAGACTAGATTTAACTAATTAAGCGACTCCATCACAAAAATAAAGATAATTTAATCGAAATACAACTCCCACAAGTCAGACTTGGTATTGAGGAGTTGTTTGCACATGCGCAGACCATGTATCCTCTTCCCTAGCACAATGGAAAAGAAGCTAAGATGGGGGAGTCTCCCTTTACATGAAAATTAATTATCTGGGCTCAAAGTTGGAAATGCCTTTGACATTTTATTTGTCGAAAGAAATTAATGATGGAATATTATCCTAGGAACTCATATCGTGAAATATTTATCGTGCGTTTGTAAAGGAGATTTGGAAAAGAGGTCTCGAGAGTGACAGAAGAGAGCTGTTTATTTTTTTGGGGGGTCTTCGACCGAGACTGCGAAAAAGAAGAGAAGAGGAAATTTGGACAAGGGAAGCGAGACAGCCTCTCTTTCTAGACGGTAAAGGGCTACGGTTGCCCGAACTCCGACCAACCGAGAGACATGGCTCATCTCGACATTCGGAACCAGGTAATCCGCTGTGCTTATCCTTCAACCTCCGTGTTCAATAACGCTAGTCTGAGAGAGAACTGAGGCTTAACATTACAGTTAGCTAACGGTGGCTAGCTATGGGGGCAGTCGCGGTCATGTAAACGTCAATTGTGAAAAAACTGTAGCGGCTATAACGTTATTACGAAAATTGCTATCTGAATAAATGGGCGCATTTTGCATACGGTGACGTTAGTGTTGGATGTGGACGCGAGCGTTTCCATCAGGAGCATGTCTTGTCATTTGTCTATGATGCAAACAACCTAAAGCCTAACGTCAGTTATCATATTGTTGTGTAAGTAGCTAACGATAGTGTGAATAGCGAACACTATTATTGTTCATTTTCATACTCGCCCTCAGTATGCATAGCTGATCAGTTCTTAACGTCATGACAAACTGGCTGAGTTGTCACCTAACAGTTCTGAGATAATGCTTCCTAGGACAGGATGGCGTTAGCCATACTACGTTCCGTTATAACTCCGATGTAGTCACAGAACAGGTTGTGCTTATGTGCTTCTCTGCCAATGGCACTATAATGAAATTCTGTTAAAGTCTCAAATCTACTAACAGTAAAACAAACAAGTATGTTATCTGTGTTAAGAAGGATCTACTGTCTTGCAATACCACATGGTTAATCTTGGGTGGGTTATGACAGTGATTCATTAATGTGTGAAACCATTTAAGTTTATACATTTGGCAGTAATAGCCTACCACACAATAAAACAAATAATCGTCATGCATTTGACAGTAATAGCCTACCATAGATATGACCTTCAAAATTATTGCTTTTAATTGTGTGGTGTCAGAGGGGCATAATTGCTGGTTGGCATAACCTACATTTCAATGTGTGGCACTGGGTAGAAATAATTAAGTCGGTTTTTTTTGTCATCTCATTTTGTTATTTGGGAGTTTATGGTCTAACAGTAGGCTACAGCTTGTAACCACAGTATACTGTAATTTAGTATAATTTGGAGTCATGCATTGACACTGTCATTTGTCTGTCATAATTGCATAAGGTATACTCCCTGTAATTGCACTGTAAGCTGTGATGCTGTATCTGTATCATGTTATCTTATCATCAGCAAGGTTGAATCAGGTAAGGCTTAGTGGAAAGAAATGACATCTTAAGTGGTTATTAGAAATTTTGCAACATTGTGCTGTTGTAACCACTTACTCTTAAGTGAAATGCTTCCCTGTTTATTTAACTAGGTACATGACCATGAGTCACGTAAGACATGTCATACCACCTCATACAGTGACCCGCAGCTTAACTCCCCATTCATGTGATTTGTATCTTGTCAGTACTCTTAGTGGTGCTTAGCCACTCACTGTAGGTGCTTGGCCACTCACTGTAGGTAAGGCAGCATACACTCACTGTAGGTGCTTGGCCACTCACTGTAGGTAAGGCAGCATACACTCACTGTAGGCTGCCTTACTGGACTTTTTGAGTTGAGCTGAAGTTGAGAATCTGGAGGGATTTCTTGTGTATGCCCACGTTCTGCTCTGATTGTTTCACCCTTGACACTCTTGGCACTTCTCATGGCTAGTAAGGCAGATGCAAAGCCATTTTAAGAGAACACCTGGAGCTCCCAACTGTAGCAGATCCTCTCTGGCAAGAAACAGTTATAGCTACCTTAAAATGGCAAAGTTTGCCTACCACACATCTGAAGAATTAACAGGGAAATAACAGGTGTCCCAATCCACCTGTTAGCCATCTCTCTCTCTCTCTCTCTCTCTCTCTCTCTCTCTCTCTCTCTCTCTCTCTCTCTCTCTCTCTCTCTCTCTCTCTCTCTTTCTCTCAACATTTTAACTTTGAACTGATATTTGATTAATTCAGTTAAATTAACCCTTTAACCCTAACCATTATTGTCAATATTAAATGTATCAGATAATTCAGGGCCCAGTGTAAGCCTGACTAGGCAAGTAATGAGACGGGTAAGGAAAACAAGAGAACAGGAAACTGCAGGTGGACGCTCTTCGGGATGAGATTAAATGAACATGAGATGAAATCGAAAATAAAAATAAGCAATTTCCCATAATATGAAGACCTCCACCTTTGGATTAGCATAAGTGAAGTGGAATCTTTCGTTACTGTTCCTCGTACATGTGTTGCCTAGTAACTGCTAGTTGCCATTCTGAAAGGTGGAAGATCACGTATGGTAGGACTGCCCACTCCTTGTATTGGAGTGCTTACTTCTCATGTTACCCAGCTTCCTTTGTGTCAAACCCTTTGGGGCATAGATCAAGTTAAGGCAGCAAATTTACTGAACTGACTGGATAAACACAATAGTGACAGTTTTGTAGACCTACGTGTTGGAGAATGTATTGTGCAACTATATTTGTGGCCCAATATGTTTTGGCATCATGTCTGTTTGGACATTCAGTTCTCAGTCACACCTTGATTAGAGGAAGCATTAAAGGTAGCAGAGACAACTGGGGGTACATCTCACTGTGCCACTTGAGACTGAGCAAGGACTGTACAGCTGTCAGTGAATTGCAGCAGTCTTTTCTGATGAATAATCATCATTGTCCATGTAAATGAAGTACTTTCAGTATTATATGAGATAAATTTGTGTATTTGTATTTTTTTCCGCCCCAGAACTCTCGTCTGGATCCAGAGGAGTACTTCACTAAACTGGAGCGGATTGGCAAGGGCTCCTTCGGCGAGGTCTACAAAGGCATCAACAACCGCACCAAGGAAGTGGTAGCGATCAAGATCATTGACCTGGAGGAGGCAGAGGACGAGATTGAAGACATCCAGCAGGAGATCACTGTCCTCAGCCAGTGTGACAGCCCCTTTGTGACCAAATACTTTGGCTCCTATCTAAAGGTAGTCATGGAAAAAATAGTGTGGTGTCTGTTCAGAGGCATTTCATTTCTAGTAACAAGCAATTCTCATCTACTCAAATTGGGATGGGAATCTGACAGGATTTAAAAAGAAAAAACATTGAGATTATGTGTTTTCCATTGCACAGGGTACAAAGTTATGGATTATCATGGAGTACCTAGGTGGAGGCTCTGCTTTGGATTTGGTAAGTTGGTCATGGATTTCAGGATGTACCTGAAATAGAGCTCACTGATTCTCTCAGTGGCAAAAGCTTATAGGGCCAGATGTGGGTAATAATGTGTATTACATGCACACCTGAATGATTGTTGATTTTGCTTGTTTTGTTTTGATGTGAAAGCTCTGAGCTTGTCCCTCTCTTTTCTGGTAACAGCTGAAGCCTGGACCTCTAGAGGAAGCCTACATTTCTACCATCATACGAGAGATCCTCAAAGGACTGGATTACTTACATTCAGAGAGGAAGATCCATCGTGACATTAAAGGTCTCGATCAATAAACCCCCAAGTCGCCCCAAAAACACATCAATATTTTATACTAATCTCTGCTCCCCCTCTCATATTAGCTTCCAAGCTACTGAGCAAGTCAATAGTATCCATTAAGATCAAATGGCCACAATTGAATTCTCTCTCAACAAGCCTCAGCAACATGCGACTATTCCATAAATTAAGAGCATTAACAGCAGCTGACACTGATGAATGAGAGTAGGGATGAAGATGTTTTTTTTTTTTTTTTCTTCTACGAGCTGCAGTGTCCTTGTTGGTGCTGATGCCAGCTTCTCTCTCTGCCCTCACCAGCTGCCAACGTGTTACTGTCGGAACATGGCGAGGTCAAGCTTGCTGATTTTGGGGTGGCGGGCCAGTTGACGGACACACAGATCAAAAGGAATACATTTGTGGGCACGCCTTTCTGGATGGCACCTGAGGTCATCAAACAGTCGGCTTATGACTTCAAGGTATCACTTGGTCCAGCTGTCATTCACTCTTGTGTGCCATTGACTAGGACTGCTTGATCATGCCAAAATCATAATCACAATTATTTTGGTCAGTGTTGAGATCATCATTATTTGTATCTTGATTATGTTGATTTCATAATGAACTGAAATTAGATTTTGATAATTGCCCAGCCCTACCACTGGCTCATAACTCATAGCCATAACAAAAGTTATCAGATGATTTCTGATAACTCCATGTTATGAAACGTGATTTTATTAGTCTGTTAATTGGAGTCTGATATGGAAACAGATGGATGGTTAAATATTAAGCTTCTTTTCTAGGCGGACATTTGGTCTCTTGGAATCACAGCCATCGAGCTAGCAAAAGGGGAGCCACCGAATTCAGACTTACACCCAATGAGGGTCCTCTTCCTTATCCCTAAAAATAATCCCCCCACCCTGGAAGGGACATACAGCAAGCCCTTCAAAGACTTTGTCGAAGCCTGTCTAAACAAGGACCCCAGATTTGTAAGTCTCAAGGCTAACGCCCACTGGCGGCGTCTGACGTGCGTCAAGTGATGCCAAAGTTTAGAACTCCATTACTTTTAACGGAGCAAAGCCCACTGGCAGTGTCTGATGTGCGTCAACAGCAACGTTTAGCAAATTGTTCTATCTCTTGAGCGTCAAATCCAATGTCGCCGCCAGTAGGTGTTGGCCTTTACACACTTTTATGAGTTTTACACAGCCCAGTGTAATTGACATTTCCACCTTATGTAAGAGACTCACCTGTGATTCATTTGTTCCTGTCCTGCAGAGGCCAACAGCCAAAGAGTTATTGAAGCACAAGTTCATCACACGCTACACCAAGAAGACTTCCTTCTTGGCTGAGCTCATTGATAGGTACCGCCGGTGGAAGTCGGAGGGACACGGAGATGAGTCCAGTTCAGATGACTCAGACATGTACGTCTCCACATTCGTTATGTTCTAGGAATATCGGAGACTATTTGTGTATTAAAATGAATTGTACATTTCAAATCCAAAGATTGCTCGATAGGCCATTATATGAGCCATTGAAAAAGGTTAATTTACCCAGAAGAACCTACACATGGACAGGTTACCAACGCTGGAGGGCCACATAACAGTGCTTTCAAAAAGAAAAATGTAAGGAAAGGCACTTTGAACTTTGAAACTGATCTTTTATTTATCTTTGACACAACAAGCTCTAATTACTGCTAATGTTCTAATCGAGATGGGGAGAGGATAACATCTGAAATGGGACAGAACTGAATATGAACTTTGTTGCCAGTATCACTGACCCATATGAGATATGTGGCAAGATAAGGACACTGCATACGTAGTTTCCTCTGTAAAGAGATGATGAAGTTAGGAATCCGGATCCCGATTTTACTGCAGCAATAAACCAGTAAATTCCTTTCACGAGTGATGTAAAGGCAGGGCGTAACACACATTGCCACATACTATAAGGTACGGCAAGTGAGAAGGTCCCTCATGGCCACGTCCAGAGTGCATTAGTGCCTTTACTGAGAGCTCACCTTGTCCCTGTCCCTGTGTGTGACTCAGGGACGGCGAGGGAGATGACGGTGAACAGTGTCCCATGTGGACATTCCCCACGGTACGGCCCAGCTCAATGAACAAGCTACAGAGAGGCCTCAATCACCCTGATGCAAAGGTAAACCCATCAGGCATACATGCCACACAGTGTCTGGTGGGTTGGGATAAGCCTGGTATAATAATACTTAAGTTAATGTCACACGTGCACCAGCAGACCACACTATAAGTGGCCCTGACTAGCTATTGTTGGGAGTATACCTGGCTCCTGATGGATTATGGCATCGTTAAAGAGCTGTCACAGCTAAAATATTGACATTGACTTTGTAAATAATGCATTTCAATAGATGTCGTCACAATGCAAATCCCTGCTAGAGGATACAATGCAACAATGTAAGGCATTGTGATGTAAGTGACTGAGGTGTTGTGTTATGTGTTTCTGTGCCATAGATGGGAGACGCAGTGAAGAGGCAGCCCAAGTCTCCCTCCCTGACCGCTCTGATCGTCCCCATATTCAGAGAGGTAAAAGCACCTGGCAGATCGTCTACCCACAGGCTTTGGCTCATTGTAATCCAGAGATGGCATTAGACATGAGATGGATTAAACATGAAATTTATTTGAAAACACAACAGAAAGGGAAAAATGACAACTATAGATGTGTGTGTAGACGGTAGGTTGGAAAGGACAACCCACAGCTTTGGTTGTCCGTCCTATAGCCTGTGTGTCATATACCTACTGTGCTTTCCTTTTAATGAGAGGATGTTCTAAAGTGAAGTTGGCATTTTTACCTGTTTTTAATCTATTAATAGTGTAAATAGTGTAATAGTCGAATGATTTGATGTTCCTATCATAGGGCAGTAGAGAACATCTTTGGCTGTAGTATTGAAGTTTTAGATGTTAGTTTTGCAGTCATTTTTTATTCTGGGTGTGGATGGGTTATGTTTCAGCTCAGATGTTATGGACGCAGTTGGGGATGTGTTGCTTGTGCAATCAACAGTCTGTTCAGGCATGTAGGGAAGCATTTTGCCCAGGGCCCCGAGTCCTCGTTGGCTCAGTCCAAATGTGTTTGTGCCGTTGACGGGCCTCAGAAGGCGCATTGAGTGAAAGGGTCTTGGCTGCGAGAGCGAGCGTTGACGGACGGGAGTGTGTGTTTGCGTACAGCTGAAGGAGAAGCGCCGGTTGGGCGGGGGCAGCGTGGGTGCCCTGGAGGAGCTGGAGAACGCCTTCAACCTGGCCGAGGAGTCGTGCCCGGGCATCTCGGACCGCATGCTCACCCACATGATGGACAGAATGCGCAGGTGAGGGAAGGTTAGATAAATGTAGTCAAACAATATTAATTTTCGTATTGTTTACATGGTTCAGATGTATAGGTATATAATATACTGCCATTATGCATTATTATTTCTGGTAGGGCTAAATAATTTGGGGGAAATATCTAATTGTGATTTTTCGGATGTATATTGAGATTGCAATTTGATTTGCCGTAAGTCAAGCTTCAGTTCAAGATTCACTGTATAATACGTTTAAAACATATAATGAAGCATTGTTAGGGTAACATCAAAATATGAACTGCTCTATCTACTAATCTAGATAGAGCAGTATCTAGTCTGAATGTCTGTCACACAAGGACAACATGAATTTTTAAACATATTGATGGTAAATTTTGGTGCCACAGATGAATGAAGACCCAGTCAAGCAATAGTAGAAAAAAACAGAGTTTTATTTACAGTGATGCTCATCAAGGGAGAGACCGCATGCCTTCACATAAAGATCCACCAGCTGCTCTAACTAAACACAGCATAAACTAAACTAAACCCAGTGAATAGCCATGGCTTAAGTATCCTTCCAGGTTGTCGAGAGATGCCGTTGGTCATCCCATCTTACATTGACCACATGGAATCAGACCCTGATTAGTGCCAATTTAGCAATCCAGAGCAGATAACTATTGACGCAGGGGATGGACTCATGCAGAACTGAGACATAGGGCAAAAATATAATATTCCCTCCTCATGTCTAAAGATATAGTCACACAAAGATATACTCAGGAACAGTACAGGAACACAATGAAATTAAAGCAGTCATGTCATACGTGGAAGAACACATAACATAAGTTGAATTATTCTTTCCAACCATAATCTGACTGTAAACATAAGTACATAATAAGAAACATAAGGACATTAACTATTTGAGACGATAAAAATCACAAGATGTTAATTTTGATTTGATTAATTGGGGTCTTTAAATTGTGATTTCGATTTGATTAATCTTTCGGCCCTACTTTCTGCGTAGATGAGGTGAGATCTGTTCTATGCTGCTCTATAGAAGAAAAAAGTATTCAAATGTGCATTTGAAGAGCTGTGTTTCTCATTTGATTTCTAATACTATTTGTTCTCTGGAGCAAAGATGACATGACGCAGCATAATAGAAGATTCTTTCATCCAAAGTGTTTTGCACAGCTGTGAAGGCATATGTTTGTAATCTTGGAAAGTGAACTCATGCGGTTTAGTCATCTTTCTGTGGTGATTTGCGAATATTTGTGATCTGTTGTGAAGTCTTGTCAAAGGACCCCAGTGTAGGTGGTAAAGGATGCTGAACTAGTTCAAAACAGCAACTAAAGGCACGGTCTGCAATTTTGTTGAAAGGTTGTTGATAATTGAGCTCAATAGCCAAACAAATGATACCCTCCTTTCCATGCTCCTGAAGCAAGGCATTGTTTTGCTACGATTGAGGCACTTTGGTGTGCTTACAGACCTGTCTCTGTAAGTGTGAAACAGTATTTTTAAAGCACACACAGACCCACCGAAGACAAAATGTGCATTAAATTGCGGACTGCAACCGTAGAATTTTTTTTTTTTTGTTCTGAACTTGGAGGATAATTTGGACATTGGGAAGAAACTCCTGAATATGGACACAAGTTTTTGTCGTCAATATAATGGCCTGCACGCTGCTGTAATGAAAGTTATGTACTTGTCCCGGTCTTCTTGAGGAACTCATGGAGAGAGAGGATGCGTTTTTCACCGGTGTCCTTCTGTCTCTTTTCCAGGTTTTCACTCAACGGGAATACTGCCCCCTCCTCACGATGAGGCTCTGCAGCTGCCATCCTTTCTGTTTTTTCCCTCCCTTCCCCTCATCTTCCTCTCCTGGGAGAAGGCCATATGGACAACGCCCTTTTCTCCCCCCTCCTCCTCCTCTCATCCTTCTATTATTCTCCTCTTTCTCTGTCCCACCCTGCCCATCCATCATCAAACCAACCAACCATTCAACCAACGCCACACATCAGATTTTAATTAGAGCTTACAATGACAGATTTTTTTTTTTTTTTTTTTATTATCATTTCCTTTATAGAATAATGAATGTTAAAAAGTAAAAATAAAAAGCTCTGTATTGCAAAAAGAGGGAAGAAAACAGCTGTCGCAAACAGTGATCCATGTATATATACCATGTCGTAAACATTAAACCGCACGGATGTGTTAAATCAAGAAACTTTATTTTTATTTGTTTGTTCCTTCCTGAGACATGTCAACCAGTGAGTTATTTATGATATAAGAACTTTTTCCTGTGGTGAACTTTGCAATGAAACAGGCACAAGGAAAGCAGTAACCAGTTTTGGACTTTATTTTGTTATCCTTTCAATGCAATAACACGGTCATGACTACATGCAAGGTGTTCAGGAGTAGCAGGACTCCGGCAACATGCTACATAATAAATAGAAAGTAACATAGTGTACAACAAGGATGAGGGGAGAGGCAGGGGTATGGGACTTTGACAGAGAGATGATCTGTCAAGCCAAGTCTAATTGGGGGGGGATGCCCATCACCAAACCATCTTCACCTTCACCTTTACTGTGGCTTTCGCCTGTAGGAAACCAACTGTGTAAGTTCTCCAAATAAACAAAATCAGATGATGGGCTTGGAGACGCCTCCGCCCCTGTTTTTCCACACAGGCCTTATTCATGTGGTGTGAGGCAGCAAGCAGAAAGGGTTAACGGGAAAAGGGGATCAAATGAAATGCAGGGGTTTTGCCCCTCCTCTGCCAGTGAGGGAGAGGCAAGAGATTCCAGTCCTCAATACAAAATGTACAAAACAAAGAGAGCCCGAGCCCCTCTCAGTGCACTTTAGGACTACAGGGGGCCCTGTGGTACCAGGATGTAAAGCATTCCCTCGTTTGCGCACGCACACACACACACACACACACACTCTCTCTCTCTCTCTCTAATGCCCGCTGTAGATGCAGGAAAGTCAGACCTACAGTGACCAGTACCATTATGCACAGGGTTAAATATATAGAAATGTCAGCCAATGAAGAAGGCTAAGCTTCACCTTCAAACACTGCCATACAGCTGAATATACAAAATATACTGAAACAGATTGACCGTCACCTACATAAAACCTTTTTTTTTTTTAACAGGACTAAAATGGATTCAGTCGGTTTCTTCCTTTACGGGAAAAAAGCTAAATAAAATTAAGACGTAAACCTGTTTGTATCCCAGCGTGGACAGGCTGACCACACCAAAAGTAACGTCTCAAAGTAACAGAAACTGTGGCTTCACTCTTGCCCAGGACATTTTGTCCTTTTACAACGTACCGAGTCCATATACCAAGGCAAGACATTACGAGACAGAAATGGAACTGAAATAACAAAGACTGGCTTCAAAACAGTTACTGAAATAGCTGAAATGCATCGGGGATGAAGAAAAACAACTGAATACTGTTATGACAGTGCCCCTGGAGGCACTAAGGAATATTGCTAGACAGCCTCCTAATGCTTAAACCATTCAACTTCGTACCCCAATAATACAATTATCCCATCATCGCTAGGATTACACAGCTCCAAACAAGAGTATTACAATGCCCCTGTGTTAAAATATGTCAGACATATGATACATGAATGTGTTAAATATCTAAATAATATATAAAAACACATTCCATCAATATCCCTTTAATTCCACATCAAGAGGTGGGCCCAAACAGTAACAGTTAAAAAGTTAAACATATCAAACCTTTCCCCTAAAATATTTTCTAATCCTGACTTTGGAAAGCAATGACAGAAATATTGCCCAAGTTGCACAGATCACCATATTTCACAGAAGGTGTGCAGAGGTGTCAGGTGTTCAGAGTGTTATGGAACACAGAGCACCATTGGTGACTTGCTACAATCCAAAAACCTCTATAGGCTTCTGGTCTGGAGCTGGCTCATAAACTTTCTGAGGTCTTACAAAGAGCACCGTAGACTTATTTTTCAAGCTCTAAGGAGATGAGAGACTGTACACTGTTAGGCATCTTTATCAACATGCCAAACTAGCCTGGAGTTCATTGTCCAAAGTCTTGCATCTAGTTCTGGACCAAGTCGTCTTTCTAGTACCTTCTATGCCCTGTTCCCTGACCGACAATCAGACACCCATTGTACTATCTGAGTGCATCAACCCAGCCACAGAACACCCTTTAAGGTGTCCCTTCCATCATTCACTTCACAGTCCCCTTCAAGTGTTCCTTAGTGCCAAGTCCTTCATCTCCCCAGGAAGTGCCTTTGTATTCGCACTATACCTGGCTCTGCTCGAGCAAGTTACTCACATCTAGATAGTAATAAAAGGTAAAAGGAGAAGTTAATACAGCCACCACTGCATAAAGCAACTGCTAATTCCCCCTCTAACACTGAGCATGACAATAAAAAAAGGCTCAACATCCCAGGACATTCTAATCCTTGTTCAAGAAACAACTTTCCTTAACAACCCTTTTTACAGCCACAGAGATACCCCAATTGGATCTCTGCTTGAGATTAGCGAACATTGACAAACAACCAAAACATGGATCAGTTGGCTGCCTATTTATTAATTAATCTCAGTTTAAAGTTATATCTTTGGATATGTTGAAACCTTCCTAATAGCTTTTAAAGGCCAACTGATAGATTTAGCCTCTTTAGCAGAAACACAGAGGCAGCATTTCTCATGGAAGTGGGTAACCAGGACAGTGACAACCATTCTGGTACAGTCCAGGAACCTGGCTGTGCGGTGGCTAACGGGCTATGATGGGGACAGAAAAAGGACAAGACTAGATCAAAGACAAGAGAAAGAGAGAAATACAAATGGAGAGTGTGAAGAGAGAACGTTCTGCCGGTTTCATGCAGTCCACTCTTCTCCCAATTCCTGTGCTCTGAAGCCTACCCCTCACATCAATCAACAGTAAATGAGCCAAAAAAAAAAAAAAAAAAAAAAGCCATAAGTAGGAGCAGGAATTTAACCAATAATCATAAACAACAACAACAAAAACAACAACAACAGGTTCTCCTGGGAGTCTGCGGGGCCCAGCCCCTAGCTCCAGAAGCTCAGCTCCAGTCTGCTCTGTTTAGTTTCCGTTCATCTCCGTCGGGCCCTTGGGGATCAGGAGGCTCATCCTGCCCGTGGAACTGGCCGCACTCTTGATCACCTCCATCCACCTTTACAAGACAGAATGGGGGGAAATAGGGGTCAGGCTTAGTCCACCTTCAACAAGAAAGACGAAACAGTGGGAGTGATGCAAGGGTGTATTGTCTGATGTGATGCAAGGGTATATTGGCCTGCACTGCCTGTATAAGTCCTCTTGGCTATAACTGTTAAGTCCGACAAAGACCAGCAGCTGTCAAGTCTAAAAGAATGAGATAGGATAATTAAGTTTCCTTCATAAACTACCGGTCAAAGGTTTGGGGTCACTTGGAAATTTCTATTTCACTCCATTATAGCTGATACCAGCTGAGATTGTATTGTTTTTTTTAATCAGGGCAGCAGTTTTCAGATTACATTATGTGCTTACATAATTGCAAAAGGGTTCTCGACTGTTGTAGAAAGAAATGGCTGATCTTTAATGCAATATCTACATTGCCCATTATCAGCAACCATTCATCCAATGTTGCAAAGGCACATTCTGTTTACTAATCTGATATCATTTCAAAAGGCTAACTGAGAAAAGATTGAAGAACCCTTTGCAACTGATGCAACTGATCTCAGCTGGCATTCTGTCTATAATGGAGTGGAATGGAAATGTCTAAGTGACCCCAAACTTTTGACCGGTGGTGTAACTATTGGTGCCATCTATTTTTCATAATTTTGTGATGGTGGCATTTGAAGAGCAGTCACACCGTCTCAAAGTGTTTTGCCTGTTCCCCTCTAGGTGTCCTCCTTCCCTGTTCCCAAACTGGGATGACACAGATGAGTGCCTGGGCTCACTGTGACCGCCATTGATCATAACTAGCTAGTGTGAATGGTCAGCTAGATGTGTGCAGAAGAGGTCCCTTTACCTTTCAAAAGTGTATTCGCTCTCTGCCCGGAAAAAGTAGACGTGGGACTTGAACTGCAGCTTGAAGACATACTCTTTGTGGATGCTGTCAGTCTCCCCAGGGGTGCTGACTGTGTAACCTAGCAACGGGAGACTGGCCAGTGGGAAGTCATCCTGGATTTTCAGAGAGAGAGAAATGACAGATAAAGAAAGAGTGGAGAGAACCTTACATAAATGACAGCATTATAGAAATGGACTGAATGATTCTAGTGTTTTTTTCTCTGAAAGTAGTGCAAACAATCATTGGCATGCTTTGACAAGGCTATTCCAGACAATGCATTGAGTCCACACCTAACAAAACAACCCTGTCAGTTTACTGTCTGTGACAAAATTAATTATATGTACTGGTACAAGTTCTATAACTCGAACTTGAAAATGAAATCTGAACATATTTTAATTCAGTGCTAGCTAAATAGAGACAATACCTGGTGTGTCTTATAAAAGAAGAGGCAGAAGTTGGTGAACACCACCCAAAGCTTCTGCCATCCATTGCTGTTCTTGAATTTCCTCAAGAGGTAGCCAGAGAGCTGGTTCTGAACATTTGAGAAGGAAGAAAAAGAGTAGGAAGAGGGATGTCAACATTTCTTGAAACAGTCTGGTATGTATTTTGAATAACATCTTTTTCTAGATTATTCATGAGCTGGAAAATGTAATCAGAGCTGGAATTTGTGTTACATGAGACAATTTACAGTAATTCAACTTTGTGGAATTGTGGATTCAAATACGTCTGGCCAGGACTTCAAGTGCAGGAACTTTTAGTCTGAGTAATCCAAATGAATTTTGGGCAATTTATGGACAAATTAGGCCTAAATTCATACCCTCCTGCACAATAAAAAATAAAATCGTATAAAGGGAGATGCCAGTTCCATTATGTATCAGTTAAATTGGGTGTCATTTCTGAATAAATGTTCCACATATTCGGTCATCAAATAAATTCTTGGTGTATGTAAGTAATCTCCAGAGTGTTGTATCACCAGGGAAAGTTCAGTACTAGTAATGACTGGCGTCAGTGGTGTAAGACTGGGGTCATACTAGCTCATCTAGGCCATGACTTCTCAGTCTTGGTCCAGAGGTTCCCTGGCAGTTCAATGGTTTGGGCATCTCTCCCATCTGTTCCACCTCTACTGTTTGAGCTCACCAGATATAACAGTTCTCTTCATTATCGTAAGGAAATGTTATGCGTCAAAAATTACATGTCTCAATGCATGTCAATTAGCTAAACAAAACCACACCAAATCAAGTAGTCAAACATGATCTGATGAACTCAAGCAGGTGTCAGCATGCCCTTAAACCATGGAATGCCTGAAGGTCTCCAGGAGCAAGAGAGAGAAACTCTGATCTAGGCAGCAGAGTTTGGCGGTGGGTTGAATCGGATCCCAGCGGTACCTGGGTCATGCGCAGGTAATCGTTGAGCGAGAGGTTCTGGTTGCGGTACCAGCACACGTGAGTGATGGTGTTGGGTCTCTGGCCCTGCCCCAAGAGGTAGCGAGGGGGGAGCTCCGGAGAGACAGCCGGAGAGCTGAAGACTGAAGACGGGGCGGAGAAGGACAGGAAGGAGAGGGGACACAAGCGAGACGAGCAAAGAGATAGATGGTGAAGTGAGTGTGTGTGTGTGTGGGAAAGAGAGAGTCAGAGGACACCAAGGCAGCAGCAGGCAGGTGCGGACATGGAGGCAAACAGCACAGTGAAGCCGAGAGAGAGAGAGAGAGAGAGAGAGAGAGAGAGAGAGAGAGAGAGAGAGAGAGAGAGAGAGAGAGAGAGAGAGAGAGAGCGCATGAAAGAGAAGGACATGGGGTGGCAAGGGTGGATTGAGCCAGGACAAGACAGAGAAGGAGAGAAAAGAAAAGAGAAAAGATGTGTTAGCACATTAACATGCAGATTGAAATGAAGTGAAGAGAAGAAAAGGCAGTTATCCCCCCAGTGAAGGTAGATGAAGAGAGAAGCTCCCCGATCTCCAGAACAAACACACCCAACCTTCTCTCTTCATCTCCTTCCACAGAACTAGACTACACACTGACACAGAGGTGCCTGATCTACCCACACCAAACCAGAGGACTCAAAGTGTAGGAGGTGAAGTGATGCTGAAAAACGAAAGACAGTTAGTTAGTGTGAACTGCAGTGGAGATTGGGGCGGAGGTGAGCCGTAGGAACAGAGAGGAGGACCAGGAGGAGCTGGAGGGAAGAGAAGATGGTGACGGCCACACCAAGGACGTCTGATCGCCGGCATGCACCATGACGCACCCACACACATACACAAATGCACACCGCACACTGCTGGGTGACCCGTTCAACTCTTATGAGGGCAGAAACGCACCAGCCTGTGGAAGTGAGGGGTAATGTGGACCACCGACCAGCTCTGATTCTGACTTTGGTCCTATTTTGACGGAAGGCAGTGGAAGGAATTTTAGATTTATTGTGCATATTTGTATGTCTGCATAGTGTAGTATGATACTGACTTTTCTTGCGTCAGTGTATGTGTGCAATGGAGTAGTGATGTGGTGGTCTGTTTGTGATACTGGTCAGAAGAAGGCGGGGGAGGGCAGGGAGGGGTACCTCCACGGCCAAGCTGTGGTCAGACATGGACACGCTGGTGTTGCGGTGCCAGCACACGTGCATGGTGGTGTTGGCACGGTGGTGGGTCTGCTTATCCAGAGAGCTATGGGAGGAGTTCATGTCATCCTCCGACTCCTGCTCCAGAGACACCTCATCGGATGACCCTGTCGGGGAGGGAGGGCGGAAGAGGGGGGAGGGGTGGGTAAGGTCAGGAGAGGACATCAGGAGACAGGACGCTGCGGAGAGAGACAGCTGCTTCCCGGGGAAAAACCAGAGGGAGTCCATACAGCGCTCCCCAGTTCCGGACTTCCGGGGCTGAGCTGAAGAATGAGCTTTGTGGTACACTTGTGTTATTTATTCCAGATCTCTAACACCACCCATCCATACATGAAGCAAAGGGTTAGGAGTTTTGTTTCAAAAAACAAAATAAGCCCACACCATTAATAATGGACCGTGGCAGTAACAGCATATTTCCTATTTCTTTGCTACTTTTTCATGTTACATCAATGCAAAACTCAACTTGGTCAAATGATTTTTTATAACTAACAACTGATGCCTATAGGATATTTTATATAAGCCTCTTTATATGTGATGTCCTTTTAAATGTGCATCCTGCTAAAACAAAAATAATGTGTCTGAATTATCGCTTACTGTTAGAGCGATCCGATAAGCCAGACTCCAGGAAGAGGTCCGATTTCTCCTGAGATTTCTTAGCCATGTCGATCGCCATGTTCAGGTCCTCAATCCACTTGTTCATCTCCACTTTGGAACTAAAGTAATGGACATTGAAAAAAAAAAAAAATTGATTACTGGAGTGGCGACAATGGATACACAGACTGTTCCCACCCTGAGATGAAGTCCTGTAGGGTATTTCTGCGGTCACTCTTGCATTCACTCTCTATACACTAACTATGTGTGAGGGGAGTTTCAAGGCTAAAAGCAACGTTATGCACAACCTTGTGTGCATGTAACTATGACGCAAGTTAGACTATGTGGGGAGGTGCTGTGTGTATACCATCATGTGTGTGCTATGGAAGCTGGCCTACCGCATACAAATAGTAGTACAAGTATGTATACTCACAGGTGTGTGCCACATGTTTGCTATGGGTGCCAGTATTACTGTGCGTGTGTGTGTGTGTGTGTGTGTGATGTAGGTGAGGGGTGAGGATGTCTCACCTGGCCGCCACCACTATGGTCCTCTGGGCCGAGTAGATGGTGAAGCAGTGGGGCACTGACCACTCGTTCTCACTCTCTTCAGCCTGCGGAGCACACAGAGTGGTCAGACAGCAAAAGGAGAGGGGGACAAAAGGTGTGTGTGTGTTTCAACAAGACGCTGTGTGTGAGAAAGACAGGAAGAGAGGGAGGTGGGGTGTGTGTGTGTGTGTGCGAGAGACAGAGAGAGTATTAGAGAGCTGTTGCATCTGTATGCATGTGAATATAACAGTATCCAGTATTAAGAAATAGAGAAGAGGTGTGTGTGTGTGTGTATCACAGGTGTGCTGCAGGTGTAGTGCACATACAAGACACACACGCTAGACAGACAGAGAAATGGTTATATGCATGTCAGAATGAATGTATATTTCTGTCAGAGAGAGACAGCGGAACATGTAAAAAGGTGTACAATCTCTCCCTACAGTGCACTGTGCAGGACTACACTTCAGGTTGCATTGCCTCTAAGGTTGGGGAGCAGAAGCACAGGGGAAAAAGTGAGTGAGGCGGAGCAGATTACAGGGAGGCCTGCCAGTGTGCTCTAATAGGGCATCTATATTTGGCGCGCTAAACCAACATGTGGTCTGCCCCCCGCCCCCGTCCAAAGCCTCCACGTCAGCCCTCTCATCCAGCCTAACAACTGACTGAGTTTAGAGCCGTCTACTAAAGCCAGGGAGGAGAGAGAGGAGAGAGAGAGGGAGGAGAGAGAGAAGAGAGAGAGAGAGCAGCAAGGAGAAGTAGCAAGGAAGAGAGGAACAGTGATAGAAAAAAGGAATGAATACAGACTGAAATGGAATTGCAGAACAGTGTAAGAATAATGGACAGATAGCAAAAATAAAAAGAGTAAGGTTGAGAGAGAAAGATAGGGGTAGAGAAAGAGAGAGAGAGAGAGAGAGAGAGAGAGAGAGAGAGAGAGAGAGAGAGAGAGAGAGAGAGAGAGAAATATTTAAGCCTGAGAAGGTGAAGTGAAAGAAAAAGAATTGGACTGAGAGAGACCCTGGGGGCAGGAGAGGCTGGTGGGGATAGTGACAGTGGTGTGTTCACTCATGGGGGGTGGGGTGGGTTCTGGGTTTGTTGAACTGTGGCTACTCACCGGCGCATCCAACACAATGAGCTGCGTTGGGGGTTGAAGGAGAGACACCACCATTAGGAGACCAGGGGGCCAGCAGGGGGCGCCCTCTCCAGCCAACACACTCGCACACTTCAGTGCCAACACACCACACCACACCACTCCACACACACACACACACACACACCAATACGCTTACACAATACACGCCCACACACACGCCCACACAAACACGCCCACACCTCTACCATTTACTTCCCAGGGCAAAGCCTGATCAGCCTTGACATCACCCCTAACATCTGTGGGTGCCCCTAACTGGGACATGTGCGCAGTGTGATATTTTCACTACAATTAACAATAAAAGACCAGAAAAACTGGGAAACTGTTTGGGGGCTGGAGGGACTTGAGGTTATGGGGAGGGATATTTGGCGCGGGCACAGTAACACCTTTCTCCCCCCCGCTGTGCAGGGGCTTAGCACACATTTAGCCCTTGACATATTTGGGAACAAGGAAGACAGACTATACACACACAGCCATACTGCAGACATGACATAATGCATGTGGTTTATATTGGGCTGGAGATAGTCATCATCTTTTTTTTTTACTCACAATCATGCCATGCAGAGGCAGCTGGCCGTGCACTTTGAACTGGTTGGTGGCCGTCACCCCTTTACTGGTGTATAGGAGCATGTCAGAGAACTGCAGAAGGAGAGATAAATGAAACAACGGTGAAAAACAGGAAATAATACTTGAATCAACATTAGAATCTAGTTGACAACTGGTGAAATATTCAAAAAAAATTACATGATACACACATGTATACAGATTACAGACTAAGTATATGTATTGCAAACATTGTATACATTGCATTGTGAATATCAACAATACCAAGGATATTTAAAAAAGGCTGTCTTCTTTTGTCTGCCTTTTTTACATATTGTTGATATTGTTCAGGTTCTTGATTGAACATACCAGGAAGAACATCCTCTGTTGCAGGCCTTTCTTTGTGAGCTTGTACAGACACCCCTCACGAATGAACTCCTGTGAAAGACAGCAATGAGCGGGCCTTGATTAGTCAATATAGCTATGCAGCTGAGCCCAAACATAATGTGTGAGATCTAACAAATGTTGGGTGTGTGATGAGATGACTGACATCAATAGAGGATCACCACCCTTTCCTGTCTCAGTCTATGGCAATCCTTCACAAATCAATATACTTCTATTTGACATTACATGTGACGGCTGTTATAATAATTATGCTTCTGAAATGTCTTATTAATTAGCGTGTCATTTAGCCATGTGGTGTTATTTACCCTGCCAGGGGCTGTGAGATTCTCGATGCCGATCAGGTCTCTCTGCAGCTCTGTGAGCTTCTGGAAGTTCTCCAGCCGGATGAGACTGCTCTGAAGCTGGGCTGCAATCTCAGCCACATCCTTCAACGCTTCTGCAGACAGACAAACACACATACACACACTTAAGCACAGACACTGACATAGGCAGGCTCAGACTTTCATACATATGACTAAATACAGGCTCAATACTTCATACAGAAGTGCATGCATAGACAAAAACTGACATTTGCACATACACTCATGCAGACACACGCACACACACACCTTGCCAAATTAGAGCCTGCTTTCACGTCTGGTGTTAATTACTGTAGCAATATTAAGACAAGCTGTTACCTTTCCACAGGATCAACACCTCTCAGAACCCCATAAACACACATGCGCCACCTTCTCACATTCCACCCCAACCCAATACCCCCCTCCCACCAATTATCCACAACCCTGCCAAACTATCCAAACACTTAGCTCAGGAGAGGGGACTGATGGGTCGGCCCTCAGCCAGACCCCTCACCCCAACAGATCTCTAAAGTTCACCTACCAAATAGCTACCATCTTTGCCCATATAAGGAGATCCGGTGTCTTTTTCCTATGGGAAAATAATATGGGGATTTTGAATTATCGCACCTGTTAAAACTCTCGCGTGGACAAAGAAATCAGAAATACAGACGTTTTGCTTTACACTTTTGTCCTCTGCCTTCAAATGGATACTGTGATCTTTGGTACTTCAAGACCGCAAACTTGGATTTTTTGCTACCCCAGAGCTAACTTGCAATGCAACTTGCCATAGGCAGTTAGCTTCAATTAACACCCGTATCTCCTTATATGGGCAAAGATGGCAGCTTTGGATCCTTTTTTGCAGGCGGACTTCAGAGGTCTACATATGTAAGTGCACGTTGCCCAGTCCTCTCTCCTACCCTTGCAGTCGTCGTGGTCGCGGTGCTCGGGGGTGTAGTGCTTGCACAGTCGCTCCAGGATGAGCTTGTAGTGCATGAGACGCTGGATGGGCTTGAGCAGGAAGGTGTTGAGCGGCAGGTAGCACACCTTCTGGAGCTCAAACTCCTTGTAGACCGTCTCCAGCTTCTTCAGACGCTTGGTGGCCTTCTCCAGCTCAGTCAGCACCTCGTCGTGCTTCTGCAGGTAGCTGGTGAACTCCTGGTGGGGCGGGAGAGGACAAATATCATCAGCTCAACAGGTCAGTGTCACTGACGACGTAGCATAGTAGCTTTTGCAAATGTAATGATGCCACAGTGAGGCATGTGTAATAAAAACAGTGCAGCAGGGTGGCTGATCAAATCGAAACATTTATGGCAAAAACATTTTCAGATAAAGTGACATAAAATGTAGCGGACATCAAGTTAACGACTGGTCTAGAGCTACATGTATGCTAGCTATGGTCTAAAGCAGTGTTTCTTAACTGGTGGGTCGGGACCCAAAAGTGGGTCGCGGAACCGTTCTGGGTGGGTCGCACAGCTTGTGGTTAAAAATAAAGAAAAAAAAAAATCGCCAATTTAAAATGCTACCTTATCAGATCTAATATTGGACCTTTATTTTGATAAACTTTATTCGTAGCCTACATATCAGTCATTGCCATAGACATAGACAATGTTTATGTGACGGGTCATGTTAGACATCATTTTAGTGGTAAACGCAAGTAGGCTGCTACTCTGAATATTGAAGTAGCCTACAGTAGGCTCGGATATGTATTCACTTAAACTGAGGACAAAATAGGACAGAAACCCCATTGTGTGGTGTGCAGTAGAGGCTGGCACATGAGAGCATGAAACCATCAAAACTAAAATGCCACATGGAAACAAGGCACCCCTGTCAAAGTCATACCTGTCGAGTACTTTGAAATGTGACATCAAGAGTTGAAGACTTCACAAATTTAGGCTAATGCCAAAAATCCGCATGTTCCAAACAAGTAGGCCTACAGGCACTTCGCTTGTCTTACCAGGTAGCTCACCATATCCATTGTCTTGAACGCTAAAAATATATATATGGGTCGCGACTTTATGAACATGGGAAATTGTGGGTCCCAAAGCCAGACCAGTTGAAAACCCCTGGTCTAAAGGGTTCTGCAAATAGTGGGACTTCATTTCTAGGCTTTTCAAGCAGATGTTAGGCATGCAAAATCAAGACATGTTTTATTGGCAGTGATTCGGAAATAAAAGGAATGGATTACATGGACACAAATGTGACACGCATGCACACACCAAATTCTTTTTTAGCTTCACCTTCAATGCACTCATGTTCCTCAGCATGACATCTCCGATTCTCTGGTAGTCGCCCTTCACGTGTGCGTTTGAGCGCCCTTCCCTGGGAACACAGAACAGAGTCAAGACCAGAATCACATCGCCACTCAACTCAGACACTTTGATTTGATAGATGGTGAGAGTGTCCAGTTCAGAGATATATATATATATATATATATATATATGACCTATCTGGGATTCCTGCAACTGGTGAAGTGCATGGCTTCTAGTGTGTATAGAGAGGCATATTGGTTGAAACAGACACCAACCAGAGCGCCAGCCTCTGGTCGATCTCCTTGAGGAAGCCCCGGTGGAACTCGTAGATGGGGTCGATGTTGGAGAAGAGCAGAGTCATGAGGCCCTCGGGCATGGCGTTCTCTTTGATCACAGCACTGCGGAACCACTGCGCGGGGAGGGGCACACAAGACCATATGTCAAGACATAAACATGGTCGCATACACACACAGACACAACAGAGCATACATCTCTCATACTAGCAACTGTGAACACACACATACACACACACACACACACACACACACACACACACACACACACACAGATAAAACAATCATCCGCACAAGTGTGTACACATAGACATATACACACAGATATGCAAGGACACAGTCTTGCATGCACTCCACACACAGCTGAAGATGCTTATAGGACACCCAAGCTCACCACGGTGATGACCTCCAGGTCTTTCAGGTAGGTTCTCTCTGTGGTCAGAATCTCTTTGGCAATGAAGTAGGCCTTATCAGTGGGATATCTCTGGGGAGGACAGACATAAGGATCTGAATAATCTGATACCATGTGTACACACACGCACACACAAAGTCAAACATAAAGCCAAAAAGATAGGGCTGCAATAACATGCAACCCATGATGGTATGTGTGGCTTTGTGACTGGATTACCTATGGACTATTGCACTTTAGGACAAACCAAGAGGACCGTTCACTGGAAGGAGTACCTATTTGCCCTAATCAACCACATAAAGGTCTATTACTGGAAGAAAGTCACTGCATATGCCATATGCTTTTACTCTCCCTAGGTAAACAAAGATAAACAAAATGACGTGACAGTTTGAGCGGAAAGAATGAATGAAGTCTCCCACACCAAAACAAACACATCAACCAGCCAATCACCACAGAAGCGCCACAGCCCTGCGCACCCGAGATCCCAAAATTATCTGATTGGCTAAGACCTCTGAGAGGTCAAAGGTCATAAGCGACAAAGTAGTGTTGTGAGGCACAGCGTTAAGAGGAATGGCTACGGAGGGCGGCATGCGAGAGCGCCAGTGGCTGTACCTTCCTCCTGCCCTCATCCTCCTCGTCTAGCCTGGCACTGCCCACCTCGCTTAGGATGGGGCTCTGCAAGGGCGAGGGCGCCTGGCCGGGTAGACTCAGTGTGGACATCTGGAAGGAGGGCGACATGCAGAGGGGACCCTTGGGGCTGAAGGGCGAGAGCAGGGGGCTGTCCATGGTGGAAGAATCTGTGGGGAAGGAGAGGGAGAGGGAGGGGGAGAGAGAGGGAGAGTGAGAGAGAAACGTATTAGGTTGGAAAAAAGCAGCATATCATGCCTTAGTCATGACCAAATCCATGTTCCAAAGCCTAAAATGGCAATAATTAAAACAAAGTGTTTTGGTGTTTTTAATCAATCAAAACAATGAGCACTTCTCTTCCAAGTAAGGCTCTATTTAAAAATGAAACATACGGCTGATGTCATGCATAAAAAAAAAAAAAAACTGAAGAGCAGTGTGTGGGGGCATCTTAGAAATAAAAAAATAAAAAAACAGACTTTGACGATTCCTCAAAGGATTTAGCATGTTACGTTTGCAGCATGTAAGCTTCACTGCTCCAAGGGGCTAAATGTTTATCCCCATGGTAAATCAAGGAATGGGCACAGCTTTCAGTGTGGTCCATACAGAGTATATAGTATAGAAATCTGCAGAGGAGAGACTGCCCCTTCAAACCCGTCAGACAGGCTAATCCCCATCAGCTCAAAGGAAGGGATGGTGATTACTCAAGCCCGAGAGCACCTTCCACAGAACGTTTTATTTTACAAACCAGACCTTCTGGTCTTCACTTCCCCCATACAGTAGGTCTAAAACTACAGAAGTAAACGGTCTACATGTTCTACTTCAGTCAGTAATGGATGCAGCATAAGTTGCATTGTAAAAATGCCTCTTTTTGGTAGTCCACATTGTATAGATTATTGATGCAATGGTTCTTGAAACACTGAGAACTGGTGGTACACAACACTGCAACAAAAAACAATGGCACACTTCTGACCATGGCCTCATCTGAGAGATGCAACATCGGCACGTTGCTCATCTCCGAATCCCTTCAGGATCAGACCAGTAATCCCACAGGCCAAGCATTGGCATGGATGACAACGTCCTCAATATTTTGACGGGAGCAAGCTCAGAGGGGCTAAACGCGCTCGCTCACACAGACACGCTCTCTCACAGCATATTTCACGCTCACATAGAGCTCAGGCTTGAAAGGGGATGGGGGTAGGAGGGTGGGGCAGAGGGTGGAGGGGGTGAGATGGGTGGGGTTGGGTTGCAGCAAGGACTGGATGATGGTTCCCACATTTTCAGCCCGATTGTTTGCAGAGCAGGGAGAGTCACCCGGAGTGATTTATTGACAGTGTTCAAACATAGGGGTTTGATTACATTATGGCTGGTTTGGGTGCTGAGGGTGGCTGTGTCTGGGGTGGTGGTGGTGGTGGTGGTGGTGGGGGTGGGGTTAGAGCGAGAGAGAGGAGAGTCAACAGGTTTTGTTTCTCTGAGTTTTCGTTTTCGCCTGAATCACACCAAACGCACAGTCAAACACACCAACTAAAGAGTTGACTAGCTGTCGGTCTCATTCTTTCTTCCTCGCTCCTTCTCTCCCTCTTACACACACAGCACTGCCTGGTATCTCTGTCTCTCTCTCTCTCTCTTTCATACACACACACACACACACACACACACCGCAAATGGAATGCCACAGCTGTTGTGCTCTTTAACTGAAGAAGAAGGAAAAAGTAAATGAGGGGAAAGAAAAACTAAACCATGGTGGAAAAAAAAAAAAAAAAAACACACACACACACACACACACACACACACACACACACACACACACACACACACACACACACACACACACACAGAGCACACACACAGAGCACACACACAGAGCACACAATATGCAAGAAGGAAAAAGAAAAAAGGTGACTCCACGACCCGGAAATAATTCCCGAAGAAGCGGCTTATCAGGAATGCGGTCGGTCTGGCCGGCGAGTGGGGCGGGCCCTGGTTTACAGTTTAACTTGGCCCTCCCGGGGGGGATGACACAGGCCGGGGAAAATGAGAGGGGGGGGGGTGAGGAGTTCTTGTCTGCGGCGGATTGACTTGGCCGACAGCCAATCCAAACACAGGGAAAGCACAGGGGGTGGGAGCAGGGGCGCAGGAATTCCGCAAGAGAGGTGCATCCCCAGTCCGAATCTGCCACGCTTGGGTCAGCGAGCACTTCCTCTGAAATTGACAGGAAATGACTGTGTGTGTGTGTGTGTGTGTGTGTCCTCACAGGGTCCTCTTTCACAGATGGCTCGCTGCTATGGTGAAAGTGTGTGTTTTCAGCTTTTTTTGTTGTTTTTCCAACTTCTTTCCTTCCTTCTGCAGGTCTCTGTGATGTCACAAAAACAATCCTAGTGCCAAGAGCGTCACCCTGAACTGTTTGTGCACACACAGCTCTCCCTCATCTCCCTCTTGACTGTTTAAGTGATGTGGTCGTCATGTGCAAACACAAAGGATTCTCCTTTCCTCACAGCAAGAGGGCAGACTATAAACAAGCAGGGTCATAAAATGGTCTCGGAGTAGTTTGTGAAACTGTCGGTGGGGTTGGGCAGGGGTTCCAGTTCTTAGCTCACCGATTCTTGTGCTGCAGCCGTGGTTTGTGGGGCAAATGCACCAGGAAAAGACAGAAACCGAATGGGTGAAGTTTGAGGTGGACATGGTCTAAGAAGCACATGCACGGGAAGGACGTTTGGATATAATGCCCTTTTGTATGGAATGATATGATAGATGTGTTTATGCATGAGCGGTCATCTGATTTCCTCTACTCAAAACACGGCGAAACTAAAGTCACGGAGGACTTTTGGCAGAAGCAGTGGGCGGAGGCACGCGCACCTCTGCAGTGTTCTGGCACCATACTGTTACTTTTCTCATCTCACCTTCCTTTCCTGGCCAAACGGTACAGACACAAAGTCGGCAGCGTCAGACAGCCACTCGGCCAGTTCCCAGTCTGTTTTTGCCTCAGGCGAGAGTCCCACATAAACCTAGAGCTTAAAGCACTGGCCTGGTGCCTTAGCAGTGGTGGGTCAAAGCTAACAGTGAATGCTGAGAGTGGTTATTCCATCTGTGGCTCTGCAGTGGTAACTGGGTGACATAACGGATATGGTATCTCTCTGGGCCTGGACTCTGTTTTGTCATAAAACAAATCCTTCTATCTGGGAACAATTAAAAACACTTCAGCAAGGAAGCGTGAGTCATAGGTCAACGACTCCATACACTCCGGCTCCGTGGAGTTAAGAGTCGAGCAGTCAGGAAGAGCGATTGCACAGGTCGAGAGCTCACATTCTGTTATGGTTTTCGACTCCTCGACCCGGAAATAATTCCTGAGAAGATGGCTTATCAGTAATAGTCAATCCTGTCATTGTGCTATTCTTTTATCATGCCTTTTCATTTTGCATCTCGTTTGTATTATTTTCGTGTTAGGACTGAGCAAGGAAGTACATTTTGTTAGTAAGTCACTGGCATGACCCAGAAGCATAAGTTGGATTAATACCTTTCCTGGTTTCCTTACATTTTGTTTTTGTTAGTTCCAGCTGTTCTGGAAATAAAGTTATGTCTGAAATGCAAAACAATTTACCCAAAAGTGATTATTTTATTTTAAAAAGGGAAAAGAATAAGGCGTGAAATAATAAACATACAGGCATAAGTACACTTTTTGTTTCACATTAGTAATCATTACATTAATTAAAAATACCTTTGTTAATTAATTCTTTATGATAAAGAAAGCCTCATGACCAGTGGTCTGAGCATAATAAAAATGATAATGACAAGCCTGAAGACCAAAAAATTACAATGTAGGTGCAGATTGAGACTGGAATCAAAGCAAGGCTGACCCAAAAGCTGCTCTCCTCGGTAAAGGACACAGCATCTGAGAGTCTGCACTGACAAGAGGACTCCACTCTAGTTCAAGTGAAATTTACAGGCAGGTAAAGGTACTTTTTTTCTCTTTTTTGGACAAAGAGGCAACCCACATTAGTGTCCTCTTTTTGGGGGGCAGGTTTCATTTTAGCATTTGAAGTCTTTCAGTTTGATCAAACTAAAATATGTAGTAGGGAGTGCATAAAACACCACAGCATAAAGCAGCAATGACAATTTGCAAACAAATAAAGCATCAAAATGGACTTTAACGGCAAGTCGCTTTGGATAAAAGCACCTGCAAAATGTATAAATGTAACTGTAAGGAGTGCATATGAGGAAGAGTGGCAGGAGAGGACAAATGTCCAGAGGTCACCTTGCTTTGACTCTGCAGCAAACAGGACACTGAGGGAAACAGCTTGAGTTTCACACATTAAATAGCAAGTGTCTGAATCCAATTCCTGTAAATTATAAAAAGCTAAAAAAAAAAAAAGACCATCAGGTAATGTGACCTTTACATGTAAACTGTTTAAATGTTTAAAACTAGCTTTGAGGATTTGACGCAAATCATCATTTTTTTGTGCGTGGCTGTGCACAGTTAAACCATATTGCCACAGAAACCCAAAAAGCAACATATAGTCAACAGACTGGTCATCTTGTCAGTTTGTCATTTTGTGTCAAGTAATAAGGTGAAGGTGCAGCTCAAACATGCGCCTCAGATCCACAAGCGGATTTCCCTCAATATCCCTTCAAACCATTTGTGTGGCAGCATTACCCGCCACTAAGCCTGCGCTAATGCCATTGTGACAAACCAGCGGGAGAGTGGAAACTGGGGGAGGGGAGGTGAGGTGAGGTGTGGTGAGGTGTGTGTAAGTGCATGTCTGGTGTGTGTGTGTGTGTGTGTGTGTGTGTGTGTGTGTGTGTGTGTGTGTGTGTGTGTGTGTGTGTGTGTGTGTATGCAAAGAGGGGTGAGGGGGTTCAAAGGGTCCACAGACTCTAGACTTTGGTGAACTCCAGCGGGGGGTCCAAGCAAGGGTGAGTGTGGATGGGGTGAATCGTGGTCAAGGCTTGTGGTGGATTCTGGGCATTAGGGTGATGGGCTATTGGAGGGGGAGAGGGAGAGAGGCAGGCAGGGAGACAGACAGGTGGCCAACCAGAAGCCCTCAGAGAGTTTCAGAGAACACTCTAGAGGGAGCGTGCTGGGTGGACACCTCTCCATCTCCCAACCCCACCCCCTCCCCCCCCCCACATGCCCCCAGGGAGCGTGACAGACTGCAGGGGAGACGAGTCACGTCCCCCGTCCTCGCTTGTGAGAGTAGAGAGGTGCCGCATGGACCCGCAACATGGGTAGGGACACATTCCACACAGAAATGAGTGAGTATGCCGTCCCTCAAAATGACAATGAGAAAAGACTGATCTGGTTCATACTGCCTGTTCTTAAACATCTTCTCATCTCAGAAACTTCCGTTTCACCACATTAGTCCATTTGACTTCTGATCTTAAGCTACAAAATAGTTTATTATTTCACATAACGCAGGGCAGCACAGAAGGAATTTCTTTTGTGACTGAAATGTGCAGCGAATGGATGGACTGAGCAACTTTGTAATCTTATTCAAGTTTTTGGGCAACTTTTCGCTGAGACATCAACTGAACATGCATGTACCCCTCACAGTTATTAATTATTGCCAAAAGTCCATTCCTAAACCTGGTTGCAGTCTGTGCACAGCACTGCTTTAAAAAGCTGCCCAGTCCATCATAAGCCTGACAGTAAGGTTCCAATAGTGGCTTAAGTCAGCCATGGCCTATGGAGAATACACTGACCGAATGAGGACATGGAGTCACATAGAGGCAGGGGAAGGAGAGGAGAGGAGGGAGAGGAGAGGAGAAGAGCATATAAAAGCTTCCACTGCCACTTGCAAGCATGCACATATACACACACACAATGATTTGAAATCTCAGAAAGAGAGAGAGAGAGACCAAAAGTAGGGGTATAAACCGCCCTTTGGCAGTCCCAGGCAGGTTAGAATGGCAGGAAATTAAAGAGGGGATTGTTGGGCAGACGCAACGGAGGAAATGACATCAGTCTGTGTAACGAAAAACACCGCTAGCAGTTACCCCGCCCCCCCCCGACCCCCCACCCTAGCTCTCAGTCACCGCCGTAAGGGTCAGGAGCACTCCATGTACCGTGGCATGGAATCAGCGTTCCCGACCCGAGGAACCAAGAACCTCACCAACCAAATGGCATGCCTGTGGGCTGGCGGCTGGACAGAAGCAACAGTGCTGCGGGTGCTGGCGCACCCAGCACCACTTCATTTCATATCAAACGCACACACACACACTCCACCACTTATAGGAGTCCAGAGGATGCACTATGGCAACGTTTACATTGTCGAATAGAGCCATATGAACTGTGAATGCATACAACCACAGTGGAGACATGTGGAAAGGGGATCTTCACCAAACTGCTTGATGCGAAAAGTGCAATGATTTAAGGCTGGAGGCTTCGCAAAGATCCTGAAGTGCTCACGAAAGACTTAATGCTATAAAATATATATATATATATATATATATATATATATATATATATATATATATATATATATATACAGGAGTGAAGATAGGGTATGTGGTTATGAGCATTTATGTGCTAGAAAAGTTAGAAGTGTATTTACAGTACCTGAATCAAAAGCATTCAAACATTTACATAAGCTAAAAACACTAGATTGCCATGAGCTATGTTTTCTAGATTACTCACAGACACTCATGCTGTGAACATCTCTGCATGAGGCAAAATATACGATTTACTTGTCCTACCAACAATGTTATTTTTTCTTCCAATAAGGTCCTACTGACCTCCATCTACTGTTGTATATGAAGCATGAGGTAGTGAAAACTACCATTGGCTTCACATACTGGCCTCTATGTTACATTCGCTTGGTTAGCAGAGGTACCGACAGCATATGCACTTGATCCGGCTCAGCTCACTATACTACTTACATTCTTCCACTGAAAAGTTGCTGCAAGACCAGCTCCAGCCCTGGAATTTTAAACAGGCCGTTCTGCAGCCAATTCCCAGGGAGCTCACGACTAATTCCAGCCAGAAATGTGTGCACCCTTCTTCAATATATGTACCTATACTACATATGGTGAAGCACCACAGCATGCTAAATATGCTTGAGCTAGGAGGCTTAAAAAATATATGTTAGGGACGGGGGAAATCTCAGGATTGGCTCCTCACCAGCAGGGGTCAGTATGGAGCGTATGCCTCACCACAATGACTGAAGAGAGGGATTAAGGCTTGACCAAACTTTGGCCTGGTTTGCTGCTCAGCATTGGAAATCGCCTAAACTCGCACCCCTTGCTCGACAATGAACACCGGCTTCCTGCAATTTAAATTAAGCCCTGAGTAGAACAGCACAATAAAAGCGCTCTTAAACTGAGCCCTGTGAAAGGATAAAGTTCCAGCCGTTTTGGTATTTGGTGTTCCCTTCAAGGGTTTCAGCATGAAATGGAAAGGGTGGGAAAAAACAAGATGTCTGGGGACTGTACACTTCTTAGCAAAAGCATACTTATCTGGTCCTCAAAGATCCATAGCAACAGTTAGTCTTAGCTTCACATCTAACTGTTCCTTTTGAAATCCATAGCTTTACTGCCCAACAATGAAGTCAGTGCTTCAAACAAACACAACAACCAACCATAGCTGTTTTTTCTGGGATTCAAATTGAATTGGCACATGAGATACATATATATATATATATATAAAAAAAAAACACTTACATTGTCTTTTGTCATTAAGAAAAAGCACATTCATGTCAATACAAGGAAAAAACCCTTTCACTCAAATTAATATTCCTTCACAGGTTGAAAAATGATCTTCATATACCACCACCAACCACATTCACACATACACAATGCTACAAGTGCTAAAAAGCTACACCACAATAGGCTTTGAGCCTGAATCTTGAGTTAAGAATATAGGAGTGATGAGTGATTCAGAGAGGAGTGAATGGAAACCGACACAGAAAGGAGTGCTAAAAGAAGCACAAAGTACCAATGACCATTATTGCGTCTGAAGAATTCTCACTACAGACACTTGAGCAACTGCCCTCGACTCGAGAATACTGCCCACCGAAACTACCATCAAATGTCATGACTTAGAAAGTGCTGCAAGGGTAAACAACCCCCTCCTCCCACCAACAAGGACAACAAGAGCAAGAATCACAACCAAGCGCAGGCTCTGTGAACCAGAAAACCACAAGACAAGTGCGTAAGGCAAAGTAAAAGAGCAAGAAAAACAAGAAGGTTGAGGGGATTGGACTGTTACAACTATGGCTACTACTATTACTAATACTAATACTACAACTATGATTAGTCACAATAAAGTGCCAAGTCATTTTCAGCATTTTAGAAGGGATGCTTGGCGGTACAGACGGTATTCGGTCAAAGCCACTCATCCCAGGGATGGTGCTTCTGCTGGTTTAGGGGCATAGAGGGGGAGGTTTGGAGAGGTCGTCCCTCTTTAACGAGTTACATTTTCAGATGGCTGGTGCCCGGAGGGTCGCCCATGCCGAGCGCCCGCAGGTTGTGGCACTCGAGCAGGAAGCCCTCCACTCCGGTGCCTCCGCCCACCAGCGGGTTGGCATAGAAGAGGTTCTGCTCGGGGGGCAGGCCGGCGTCCGAGCCCCAGTCGGAGTCGGAGGCCGAGCTGGCGTTGTCCGAGCCCTCGGTGGCCGTCGGCGGGTAGCTGAGCTGCTCCAGCTGCTCCACCAGCTCGCCGAACTGGACGGCCGAGCTAGCGCCCGAGCGCACCGAGCATGCTGGGAAGTTGACCATGGAGCTGGCCTCCGACAGGTTCTCCGAGCCGGGCAGGCGAAGGGAGGAGGACGAGTCGGGCCCACCGGCCAGGCCCAGTGGGAAGGAGAGAGAGAGCGAGTCGCCAGCCGAGCCCAAGGGCAGCGGGTCGAGTGAGCTGCACTCGGAGCGGTTGTTGACCAGCGAGCTGGTCTCCGAGCGGCCGCGCGAGCTCATTACTCCGTACGGGAGGCCGCTGCCACTCAGGTCCTCCAGGCCCAGGCCGTAGTCATCAGACATGGCCTGGTCTATGCTGCCCTCGCCGTTCACCTCCCTCCCCAGGCCTTCCTCCTCCTCCTCCAGGTAGGCGAAGCGGCCGGCTTTCTCGTCAAAGCCGAATGAGTAGGCCTCGGCGCCACCTGCATAGAATGACATCTCGGCCGGGTCGTCGTCGATGTACTCCTCGGACACCTGCAGGTGCGTGCCGGCCAGTGGGTAGCGGCCAGGGCTGGACGCGGCCGGCAACGGTTGCCGGCCGCGTAACAGCTCCGCCTCAAAAGCCTCGGGTGTTAAAACGCCCTTCCTCTCACCCACCCCGACGCTGCTCACGCCCCCGACGCCTCTACCTCCTCCCCCACCAGCCCGACCGGACACCCCCCTCCCACCAGCCCACTCCCCGCTATCCTCATTGCCATTTTGGGAGATGTGCTGCAGGGGATAGGAGAGGCTACTCTCTACACACACAAACGAGGGGCCGCAGTCTCCTGCAGTCACCCGGTTACTAGTGGCACCTTGGAAGGCGTAGTGGGACGGGGGCGAGGTGGCGGCCTTGACCGGGTCCTCCTTCGGGGGGCTGGGGGGCCGGGCAGGCTGCTGCTGCTGGAACTGGAGCTGCTGGCCCTGCGCGAAGGCGGACTGGCTGTGGTGCGTCTGCTGCAGCTGAGTCTGGTGGTCCACGCGCAGGGGAGAGCCTCCGCTGGTCGGCAGGGAGTGGAAGGAGACGGTGGCCGAAGCAGGCGAGCCGGGGAGCCGCAGGCTGTCGTTGAAGGACAGGCTCTGCAGGAGGAGAGAGAGAGAGAGAGAGAGAGAGAGAGAGAGAGAGAGAGAGAGAGAGAAAGAGAGAGAGACACACAGAGAGAGAGAGAGAGAGAGAGAGAGAGAGAGAGAGAGAGAGAGAGACAGAGAGAGAGAGAGAGAGAGAGAGAGAGAGAGAGAGAGAGAGAGAGAGAGAGAGAGAGAGAGAGAGAGAGAGAAAGAACAGGATGGGTGGAGGTAAATATGGAGTATGGAGGAGTCATGTTGCCGTCCAGTGGAACAGGTATACATATGGAATGGATGAGATGGTGTTAATGAGAGACGGGAGGAGAAAAACGATATGGGTTTAAAAAAGGTCTCTGAAGTGTTCATCTGAACCCTAAACCTTGAACTAATTTAACTGGATAAACAATGTCTGGTCAGAATAGAGGGAATTCTCTACTAACCTGTTTAGGGAAATCAGCTGCCAGGGAGCGGGCAGACATGCGAATCTTGCTATTCCTCCTGTGAGAGAGAGAGAGGAGAGAGAGAGAGAGAGAGAGAGGAGAGAGGAGAGAGAGAGAGAGAGAGAGAGAGAGAGAGGAGAGAGAGAGGAGAGAGAGGAGAGAGAGAGAGAGAGAGAGAGGAGAGAGAGAGAGAGAGAGAGAGAGAGAGAGAGAGAGGAGAGATCAGGGATTAATGCAAACACAGAGGCACAGGAGACAGTCTGTGGTTCCCCCCCAAAACAACCCCCGCTTGCACCCAAACACACACCACCCCCCCCTACAATCCGCATAAACCCACCTGCCATCACAATCCCAGACTCTTCTCAACCACCCCCACATTGTATCCTGTGTTCCTGTTATCTGATAGGACTGGCTAAACAAATGTAATGCAAATGTCTACCTGTGGCCATGAAACAAAAGCAAAGCCACACACACACGCGCAATCACACACACACACACACACACACACACAAACACACCTCTGAACAAAGTTATTCCCTAATCAGAAATCCCCAACTCCACCCAAAGCTCACAAACCTCTGGTATGGAGTCCTTCGTGCACCGCTGTCTCTCACATACTCCACCAGTTGCTTCTGAGTGCGGCCACTGCTCAGAGACAAAGACAGCATTAGGGCCCTAACAATAGGCCTGTCACAACGTGGAGAATCAGGGCTGGCAGGGTCTGGCCTTTTAACCACAGAGTGACGAGTGACAATGAGATGTAAAGGGGGCCAAATATTTACTGTGCTGATCGTGAGACAAACACACAGAAAGACCACTGCAGACAGATGTCACACACAATGACACACAAACATAACTCCACACACATTCTTCACAGACACACAACCATACAATCCTTGACATACAAAACAAGCACACACACAACCATACAATCCTTGACATACAATACAACACACACACACAACCATACAATCCTTGACATACAATACAACACACACACACATACAATCCTTGACATACAATACAACACACACACACATACAATCCTTGACATACAATACAACACACACACACACACACACAATCCTTGACATACAATACAACACATACACACACACACACACACACACACACACAATCCTTGACATACACACACACAATCCTTGACATACAAATCAACACACACACACACACACACACAATCCTTGACATACACACACACAATCCTTGACATACAAATCAACACACACACACACACACACACACACACACACACACACACACACACAATCCTTGACATACCACACACACACACACACACAATCCTTGACATACCACACACACACATACACACACACGCACACACCTGTATCTGAAGGAGGATCCTCGGCTGAAGAGGATGGCTTTGGCCTTGGGCTGTGGCTGGTCGTATAGGCGGAAGAAGGAGTGGTGCTCCACACAGTTCTTCCAGAAGATCTTACACTGGTCCCTACTGGCCATCAGGAACTCTAGCGTGTCCTGGTGAGGGCCCTGACACAACCAACAAGCCAACATGAGCATTCTGCAGGAACCACTGCATAAACAGCCAATCCCGTGCAATGAAAGCACACGGTGCAGAGTGCAGCAAGTTCAAATAACTGTGACCTCATTTGATTAATTTTAATCCATCTCATCTATTTGCATCTATTTGAATGTTGTAGCAGAAAGACAGACACGCATCAGTTGTCTACAGATCAGGGTAGGTATCAGTTGTCTGTAGAAGATTCCATGTTCAACTTGGCGGACTCACATGTACTTCGGGATGGAGTTTAATGAGGAACCGCTTCCTCTTGAAGCTCAGTTTACGGATCTTTGACCAGTTGAAGGTGTTAATTTTCGTGATGCCCTGAGAAGAATAGGTCAGTAGTTACAAAGGATGTGAGAGAATGTCAGAATAGATTAGATTAGATTAGATTAGATTAGATTCAACTTTATTGTCATTGTGCAGAGTACAAAGCACAAAGACAACGAAATGCAGTTTGCGTCTAACCAGAAGTGCAAAGAAGTGTGATGCGATAGTATAGACAGGTGGTGCATAGACAGGACAACATATATAGTGCAGTGTAGACAGTATACAGTTGGTTTACAGAAGGTGGTTTACAGTAATATAAATTAAATATAAATATGTACAGTGATATTAGCAGTTACCTTATAAGAGCAGAATAAATATGGCTATGTAGTTTGTAGCAATGTATGAACAACATGTACAGATAAGTGCAGTGTAGCAGCAGTAACAGAAAGGATGTGAGAGAATGTGCATGGCTAGATGATACTCTGCCTATGTGTGTGTATGTTGGAGAACACCCCTTCATAAGTTCAAAGGGTGGCACCACAGGCTACCTGTGGTGGCTATGAGTTTGCCCATGTGAGATGAGATCAGGCTGAAGGCGGCTTGACGCCGAAACGCGTTTGTAGTCAAGGGCATGGTGCAATAAAACCTTTATAAGTATAATACACAAGAGAGTGCGTTTTTCCTCCACTTCAAGACTGACATTTTTAACTTGCACCCAAAATATTTTAAGTGTTTGAGTGAGCGCGCCTACATTGCTGAAACTTAGATGAGATCAGGCCTCACCTGGAACACCTGCAGGCCCATGTGGGCTACGGACAGGTTGATCTTGGTGCCCTCGCGGTCGGCCGCTGGATGGAACCGAACGCCGTACATCTCCAGCTTCCTGGCAATCTCCAGCACCTGGAAGTCCGACTCCGCTGGAGTCTGACCACTGCAGGACACAGAAGGGACAAGACACTTGAGTGGACAAAAAAAAAAAAAAAAAAAAAAAAAAAAAAGACACCAAGAGGGAGATAAAGAGTGTGAGAAATGGACACAGAGAGAATGGACAGTCTGATATCGGTGATTTTTTTCCCTCTTCTTAGTTGTTAAGAGCTTATTTGACATGAACGTAGTGCAAAGCAACAGCACTCTAACACATGTGGACATGGTTGTGTAATCACTTTATAGAGGGGGGGAAATGCAGATGAATGACTGCTTTGAAATCTCCATCAAAACTATGAACAAGTTGCAGCTGCACACTAGTACATGAAAAAAACACCACTGTACACTGTAGTTCAACTTCATTCATCTGTTCCTGGAAACGGAAATGAAAAAAAATCTTTTTTTCCAATCAGATTAAAGTTACATTTTAACCCTCTTTGACCCCCCTACTGCGACCCCCTCCTCCCATTCCCCAAACCTCTTCCTTACACGATGGGAACTGTTCAGGCACTGTCTGCAAGCGTGGGGCAATTACAACCAAACACTGTGTGTGTGTGTGTGTGTGTGTGTGTGTGTGTGTGTGTGTGTGTGTGTGTGTGTGTGTGTGTGTGTGTGTGTGTGTGTGTGAGAGAGAGAGAGAGAGAGAGGAGGGTGGCAAGCCACCCAATCATCTAAGTTTGTCACTAAGGCCAAGACTAATGGGCTGGCTAGGAGGCCAGGCTGGCAGGGTTCCAGATCATCAGCGCATTCTAATTTTGCTCATCCTTTAAGCTGTGAAATCTCCTTAGGCCACCCCGCCACCATCACCACCCTCCTTCTCCTCTTTCTTCTTCTTCCTCCTCCTCCTCATCATCGTCCACCCCTCCCGCCCTCGTTGGCCCTCGGTGGCCGCATGGCTAATCAACAGCCCGGAGCTCCAGGGGATTAGAGCCAGAGGCCAGCCGACCCACTGCCCTCCCACGTAACAGTGTGTGTTTGTGTGTGTGTGTGTGTGTTGGGGGCGGTGGAGAGAGAGAGAGAGAGAGAGAGACTGACTCATTGGAAGAGGAGGGGGGTGGAAGATATGTCAGAAAAAAAGAAAGGGGGAAGTAGTAAAACAATCTTGGTTGTAAAGCTATGTCCAAGACCGATAGAGCTGTTATTGGGTTAACTCGCTTATATTCACTACCCGCTAAATTTACCACATGATTTAAGCCTTATGAGAAATGCTGGGGAATTGGATGCTGTCACACTGTGGGCTATGGGGCAGTAATATTAGTCAAATGTGGGTGCAGTTGATTCTTATAGTCATGTCTTTCGTTAGCCGTGTTCCACGCTCCCTCTCCTATTACTTGATTCTTGGGTTTCAGGACCGGAGCACTACAAAGCTCACCAAAACCGCCCACCGAAACGAAGCCCTCCACGAACAACAGCTGCTTGCCATTATACATGCCTAATCCGTGTTTGTGTGTCTTCCAGCCGCGATTGGCCTCCAGAGTTCACGAGGACACTCACACTCACATACATGCTCGCCAGCATAACAATTGCGACTGGTAATAAGTCACAATTAAAGTGTGTGCTGTTGTGGTCACCGTTCCAGAAGAGCACACATTTTTTTTTTTCTAGAAGGTGCACACAACAACAATCCATCACTTTGCCTTGGCGAGGGCGCATGTGAACCTGTAGTGAGCGGAGCATTGGGTGTTGCGTGTGATCCCAGTCCAGTGGCGGGCGGCACAAACACTCTCGAGCCACAGTGGTAAAGAGCGGCACAGAAGGCAACTGCACGCAGCCTTTACAAACACCGCGTTTATGGCCCATCCAGAATGCAGTGGAAAATTCCTACAAACGGTGGCGTTAAATCACGGCACGCTTTGAAAACCCCACACCCTGAAAATGCATACCTCTGAGAGAGAGAGAGAGAGAGAGAGAGAGAGAGAGAGAGAGAGAGAGAGAGAGAGAGAGAGAGAGAGAGAGAGAGAGAGAGAGAGAGAGAGAGAGAGAGAGAGGGAGAGGGGTTGAGTGTGAGGGACCTTGAGGAAGGTTACTGGGGAACACTGGCATGCTTTTGTGCAAGGAACCCACTGGAACTAAAGCAGACTTTCAGAGACCAAGATGTTCGCAACCTTCAGTCCACTTCCTGTACGCAGCGAGAGGCAACAGAGCAGAGAAGAGCAAAACAGAGAAGGGTCGCGGAGCTACCAGCTGGTTAATGGTGACATTGTATGCCTGCCATTCGATGTACTTTGGCCTCAGACCTAAGTTGAAGAAGTCTTACAGGTGTCGCCGGTGCAGCTCCATGATCTTCTCCTGCACACGCTCCTGATAGGGCAGCAGCTTGTTCATCTTCAGGTACTCTCGGTCCGCGACGTCGTCATAGTCGCCAATCTCCGCTGCGGTCGCCAGGAGAGACGGGAAGGGAGTCGGTGGATTGATTTGACAGAGCAAAATGATAAAGTGAATGAGTCAGCACCAGCAGACAGAATTAAAAATAATTGAAAGAGCTATATACAGCAGCTCCTATTCCTTTTAATTTAGTTTGTAATTGTTTAAGAAAACATACCAAAAGTTTATTAACAACATGTCCAAAAGAAGATTTAAGAAAGTCTAAGTCGCTCAATCATTGTGTGTTCTTAAAGAATAGAGTACTCATTTTGAGGGCTTAAAAGGACAAAAATCGCTTCTCGAACAACAGAGGGCCTGTGCGTGTGTGTGCGTGCGTGTGTCTGTTGTGTCTGTGTGTGCAGGAGGTGGATACTTACACTGCACCAGGTGAGAGGCCAGAAGGGCGCCAGTGTTCTCTGTGCAGGTGAGCCTCCCTTCTATCAGATCCCTCTTCATCTGCAGAGAGAACAGGTACCTGTAGGAACACACACACACACACACACACACAGTGTTAACATCAGGTAAACAGCATGTGTGTAAAGCTGGAGCTCACGCCCCATACAGAGCATCATTCCTCAAGTGCAGGGCAACTGGACAGAAAGTCCCGTCACTTGCCTGGTGTACTCCTCCTGTAGCTGGCCAGGGTCTGGGGGAAAGAACTTCACTGAGAGTCTAAAGAGTGTGTTCACGGGCCCTGGAAACAACCACACACACATAAACACAGATGCGAACAAAGAGAACCACTGGCAAGCTTTATCCTCTTCACATGCCATGTTTGGGCAGTTATTTTAGACAAATATATATATATATATATATATATGGCGATGTTAACGCCTTCACTCACTTCTCACTTGCTTGACAACGAGCTTAGTCGGCTCCAGCCATACCTGAAATTCAGATGCATAATCAGATTAGTTCTGCAACAATCTGCTCCAATTAAAGACAAATCCCTGCACTGTTGGCTAGCTCCACACCTCCCCACTCCGGTTTCTCTGATCGATGCCAAATGTTTGAACTGAAAACGGTGATAAAACCAGGGGAGAGCCACAGACGTGAGAGTGATGTGCTTGACTGCTTGTGTGAGTGTGTTTGAGATTGAAATATGCTGGCGTGATGGAAAAATGCTGGCACAGTATGCATGGAATGTGTGTGTGTGTGTGTGTGTATGTGCACACACACATGTGTGTATTTGCGTGTGAGTGAGAAACTACATGCAGTTTATTTGGAGTGTGTTTATAAAGAGTGCACACATCTATGGATTGAAACGCAAAACATACTTGTGTGCTTATGCAAACTCCATGGTGGGCACACACTAGTGCCAGCCACATAAACCTGCGTGCTGCGTGCGTGCGGATAAGAAATTTGTCCATGTCACTGCTGAAAAAGGAGCTTCTACTCTACCCCCACCCCCTATAGAACATCTGGGCCCAATTGAGGGAGGAATGCCCCTTCCATCACCACACCTCCACCCCTCTTCCCTTCATCCCCCACGCTTCTTTTGCAAGCGGGACACGAGGCAACATTCATTCCCCCACCCCCACGTAGAACACCTGACGACCTTTGACCCCTCGGCAGACACTTGCCGCTCCAATTGAGACGCCTGACAGATGCCTTTACTTCTCACGTTGGCCTGATGAAAAAGCAGCCTTCTCGAAACACCATCCTGTGAGGGCAGCAGCTGCACCCGAGACCCCCACCCTTCTCTTCTGGGCATTCCCCTCTCCAGAAGCGCTCCACACTGCACCACATCTGTCAGTTAGTGGGTGGAGGCACCCCCCAAAAAAAAAAAACTGGATGTTGCTTCATGGGGGAAATATGTGAAGGTGAAACTGCTCCACGTCGCCAGTTAAGCTCAGTGCGGAGCAGCAACGCCCAAGTTTTCCATGCCCACTCCCGCTCACGCCAGCCAAAATTCGTGGGCCTTGTTGGCGTGCCTAGCAGAACATAACAGCATAAGGGTCTCTTTAAAACGCCCAAAGGCTCTTCAAGCCCCATTGGATTCCCCTGCAGCCTATACCTCACACCGTTTACTAGCTTTAAGTGCTGCATTTCTGAATCTTTCCAGCAAAAATAAGCCTTTTGGGGGAAATGAGAACTTCTTCTAGTCTTCAATGTAGACCCTCTTTGATCTGAGAGCCTAACCTCTGCCAGTGATCCATCTCATCCAACCATTTCACCTTCTCCCATCATGTTCATTCTAGTTTTAAAAAGGCTTACATTACTGAGCTCTGAGAAGTTTCTCCTCTTTAAACAATGTCAGCTAGATTGTTGAGAAATGTTAATGAAGGAACTGATGTTCTATAAACCTAGGCATGCATGACTCATGAATTTCCATCAGAACAGCTGCAGAGGGATGACTGTACATCATTATGTGTTATGGAGGATTTTACAGAAGAAGGAGAGGAGAGAGAGAAGTGTAGGAGGACCAGACGGTGAAGGCGAGGATAGGTGTGTCTGTCTTACCCAATTCATCTGCATGTTCTGAAACTCCAGGCCAAAGTAATCACTCTCAATGAGATTGCACCGGCGGTAGACTTCAGTCAGGAGGGCCTGTCCATCAGCCTTAGTCTGTATATCTGCAGAGGGGGATATTAGTCCTTGATACCTTGCAAATGCTGAACCATACAGTACCCACAGAGTACAGTTAATAACACAGCCTCTAATGACCCTGATGACACACAATTTGGCAATGAACTTAACATTACATCATACCATGCAGGTGATCACACCTGTTAACAATATCGGCAAGGCTGGTGGGCCAACTTTAATGTACAGACCATATTGTATGCCACCTTAACGGTGGTCTCGGGCTGTGAACAGTGCATAGTATACATTAAAATCTATACTTTGGCTGGAGAGATATTTGCATTACTCATGGTTCAGGCCCCTCAGCCATTAGCAAACAGTCAGTCATGAATGGAAAAACACTGGGGGTTACTGGAGGTAATGAGCATTTGTGGAGAGGGCAGCCTCGTCTGCTGTGAGCTATGAGGGGAGAGAGAGATGGCTGGGGGTAATGGGTGTTGGGGAAACATATCTGTGGTGGCCAGTGAATCATCTACCGTTCCATGTGTGTAGAGATGTGTGCGCACGCACGCGTGCGCGCACCATAAGGGCTTCCACAGCGGCCACAAGTACTTTCCTGCCTAAAGGGTTGGCTGGGACAACCATGTACTTTCCCTGATTTTTGTCTGCTTATTTGTAAGCAATAAGATGTGAAAAAAACTCAATACTTTTTTGCCACCTGTTGGTGACCATACTCTAGGGCCATACACAAGCCTAGGTAAGTATGAGAGTGTGTGTCCGAGTGGGAGTATGTGTGTTTTGTTTGTCTTTAGGCACAAGGGGCTGCCTTTTAAAACCCTCTACCTTCACTGGGCTGCAGGGTTTGGTTTTACTAAACGAAGGACTAATTACTATGTAGCCAGAGCACACTACTCTTGGGGTTTGGAACTCTACCCTGTGACTTCCAGAGAAAATTACACACTGGGCCATCTGTTTGCAATGTGGAATGTATTTTTTCTGCACTAAAAACAGCCCGGCTTGTATTGGCAAGGACAGGCTCCATGTTCCCAAAGTAATGCGTTATTCAACCGAGAGAGTCTGTTCAGCAGCAAACTTTGTATTACATTGATGCCTTTTTATGCAGGAAAATGGAAGACAGAACTATGGGATGAATGACTGAAAGAGTTACAAATGTAACAACCTCTGGCTGAGATCTGAGCTTGCACACAAAACCTCAAGGCCAAAACTAGTCAGAAGAGACTGTCAATAGAATGCATTTGAAATCGTAAGAGGCTGTGAGTGTGTCTGTGTGAAGAAAGAAGAGGGGAGAGTAAAGAGGGCAGTGAGAGAAAAACTAAGACAGACAATGACAGACATTAACACAATAACAGAAAGACTAAACCTGGAGGAGTGAGAGAGAGCTACCTAGGACGGTGAGTGTTTTTGGGGGAGTAGAGGCCCATCCCGGGCTGAGTTGTGTGAATCATTAGCCAGCTGCAGGAATGCTCCAGTGGCTGGGGGTGTAAATAAACTCCAGCAGAGAATCCCTCTCAGGGGAGCCACAGCCATATCCCCCGCACTGCAAACACTCTACGCCACTCCACTCGGCTCGTGCCCACCAAATTACTGCCAGACTGATGAGCCAGGAAATGTGTGTGTGTGTGTGTGTGTGTGTGTGTCTGTGTGTCTGTGTCAAATTATTAACAGAACAGGTTGTTGCATTGAGTCACACTTCTCTACCTCACTTTACTTTCCTCATGGGCCATTCTCTAAAGGTGGAGCACTTGGTGAGAGTAAGACAGAGATAGAGAGTGAGGGTGAGAGAGAGTGAGGGTGAGAGAGAGTGAGGGTGAGAGAGAGTGAGGGTGAGACAGCGTGAGGGTGAGACAGCGTGAGGGTGAGACAGCGTGAGAGAGGGTGAGACAGCGTGAGAGAGGGTGAGACAGAGTGAGGGTGAGACAGAGTGAGGGTGAGAGTAAGACAGAGATAGAGAGTGAGGGTGAGACAGCGTGAGGGTGAGACAGCGTGAGGGTGAGACAGCGTGAGGGTGAGACAGCGTGAGGGTGAGAGTAAGACAGAGATAGAGAGTGAGGGTGAGACAGAGTGAGGGTGAGACAGCGTGAGGGTGAGACAGCGTGAGGGTGAGACAGCGTGAGGGTGAGACAGCGTGAGGGTGAGACAGGTTCTCCCTCTCCCCTTTCCGTGCCCGTTCTCTCCCACAAGATTCCAGTCTCCACTTCATTCTCACCCGCTAGCCGTGTGCTATTCCAGTGAGGAATTTCCTCCCCGCTGCCAAGAGTCGGCAGGTAATTCCCCTCTGCGTGGCTTCGCTGTGGCCTCAGCCACGCCGTGATATCGGTGGCAGCGTTCGCTCCGCTCTGCTTCACAGACAAAACTGGGTGTGGCGTCGAGTCCGAATCATTCCCACGCCAGCGGCGACTCACGACACGTTTTCCTTAAAACACATGTACTTTTCAGAAGTCTCCACCTACTTAAGAAAGTTAATTACGATAAAGACCCTACAGCTGGTTACCTGATAACCTCCATTTCTATTCTATGACTTCATTCTAAAAACACTCCGACGGAGCATCATCATAAGAGACAGCCTGATGGGTCGGCGTGACTCGAACTTAGATCGGACGTTGGCTCAGTTAGCACACTGCCATTTCTCTTGTTTCCATAAGCAGAGACAGCGGTTGGGAGACGTAGTCACAACAGAGACAGCTGGAAATAAGGGCCGCCGGTCATTTTCTATAAACATGTCACTGGAGGCTCGACTCCGCTGACCTCAAACCACCACAACGCTTACCGCGAGGCCCATCGGGCACACACAAGACTTTCTCAGCCCCCGCCCCTCGCACCTCCCCGGTCCTTCCATTCCAGTCCGTCACACCCGAAGATGCCTGGCCCGTGCATGCGTGCAGGTTAGTGGGTCAACCAATCAAGGTCCACCCAGCGGAGCTGGATTACACAGGAACAGATGTTCCTCTGGCAGGCAAGTCTTGCCAGTGTTTACAGTGGAGAGGGCTCCGCCAGGCTATAGGCTTTGAGAGGGATACGGCAGAGGGGAGCGAGGAATGGCCGGGAAGGGGGGAAATAGGAGGATAGAAAAGAGAAAGAAAAGAGGGGGAAAAGAGGGAAAAAAGAGGACAATCGCGGCAAGAGAGAACAAGGGGGGAAGTCAGCCAAGACACTGTGACAGAACAGAGAGAGAGAGAGAGAGAAAGAAAGACCGAGAAAGAGAGAGAAGAAAATATGTTGTTAATGAGAAACACTATGTTGTCATTAAAATTAAATAAAAAAGAAACAGAAAGAGAAGAAAGAGAAACATCTGATGCCGGACAAGCAAACAGACCTGACTTGCACACTAAACCAGTCTGTGAGAGAGAGAGAGAGAGAGAGAGAGAGAGAGAGAGAGAGAGAGAGAGAGAGAGAGAGAGAGAGAGAGAACGAGAGAGAGAGAGAGAGAACGAGAGAGTGCGGGGGAGCGACAGGAGAGTGAGACGGGCGAGGAGAGACTGGCAGTGTGCTCAACGCTCCGTCTCCTGCCGTGTTCAGACTTGCCCCAGTCTCGGCTGTAGGTGGCTTTTTGTCTTTCGAGTTTCCCCACATCACTTTCCCACCACACACACACACACACACCTTAGGCAATGAGTTCACTCTGAGCCCCCGCACAGGAGCCACTCCTCACGATAAAGACAGAGAGACGCACTGCAGCTTTGGCAATCATTAACCTGCCAGCCAGCCGTGATAGAACCCTACCAAACAAGAGGAAAACAAACCACTCAAATGGCAATCTGGTTAGGCAATGCTGCAATCGTATTAATCATAGTCACATCAAACCAGTTTGAGCTGCATTCTCTCTGACAGCTCATGTATTGCAGAAGAATCCAATCCGCGATGCCTGCGTCATTTGCACGCACACGGTAAGATCTGCACCATGTGTTAGCGCCTGTGTCCAAAGAGAACAGGGCTACCTGGAGGCAGACGGATCGCTCGGACGAGAGAGCTCGAATGAACCCGAGGATGCGTTCACATGCTCTTGTTTCTATCTCCGTAAATGCCACACACATTTACCCGACACACACACACACAGAGACACACCTGTCGCTGTTACAGAGTCAACATCTCTCTTTCATACACACACACAAAACACAGGGGTGTTTAGCCCCATGGCCCTGGCCACACGTGGCAGCTTGTTCCTGGCTGCCGGCTGGACAGCTGGTGAGGGTGAGGTCGCGTCTGTGGCCAGATGAATTGGGTGCTAATAGGAATCAGAGAGGAGGGGGCTTAGGAAGACTACCTGGCCTTGGCTTTAATGCAGGCTGACATTACTGACCAACTGATCCACTCTGCTGCGTCACTGCACAGGAGGGGGACACACAAACACGACGGTGTGCAAACACACACACATTTTTCAGCAGTGTCCAAAAAAACAGGTCACCAGAGCACTGCCACATACATAGAGTTAAGTGACTAGAGGATGCTTTTGGTTGACGTATTGTAAAATCAAGAAAAAAAAAACCCTCCTAAAATCTCACTTGTGCAAAAACAAATGTCACACTAACTACAACTTAAATTTTCATTTGACTTCCTCACATGGTCCATTAAGGATAAAATGACCACACATCTATCAACATGGCTTGTGTGTCACTGACTCATGCCTTCTACATGCAATGGGCCCAGAGTCAATCGGAGAAAGTAGGATAGCCGCTTCTGACTTGATCCAGCAAGGGCAAAAACAAACAGAGTGCAAACCCTAAAGCAATCAGGGCACTGCCTCTGAGATTTTCCCATCAGCTTAGGGCAACTCTTTCTAGTGTCAACTCACTAATTTGTTTCACTAATTGCAACGTATGGAGAGTGCTTTTAAGCCATGCGAGTGAGGCTCTCTGTCTGTGTGTTGAGTGCACTGGTAGTAGATGAAAAGAATGTTAGTGGATTGAACGGTGATGGAATAGCTCTGGAAAGTTATTTGCATGGCACGGGCTGCAGCGAACATCTGACAGTCTCTCTCTCTCTCTCTCTCTCTCACACCGTCACCTGTATACACCTCTACAGCACACAGATAAACACACACAGATTCTCCCTTGACCCCTTTCCCGCTGCATATCAGGAGGATTAGAGTAAGCAGAACTGAACACAAGCCAGTTCCCCACTAGCCTGCATGCAACGTAATATCCAACAACATGCAACATGGTACTTAACATGTCAGATTTCACCGACTCCAGCGCAAGACCATTCTAATCACAGCTCTTAAACACCAGTTAGAACAAGGGCTCACATGACCAAATACCACCAAGAGTTAATGAAAGTTTAGTGATCAAATAAGAATGGCTGCTGTAGGTTCTACTGCCTCCACTACCCACCAGATAATGGCTCGGTCTGAGCTTTTAACAACTTTCCAAGATAGCAATTTGATCTAACATGAGACTATTCTGGTGTCAGTTCTCCACTGTGGAAAATCCACAAAGACTTATCAACCCCGCTGCCTTTGTTTACCTGACTTCTTTGAGGACAACTTTTAGCAGTATTTACAGTAGAAACTCTATTGAGCCATGTGTGAGTGCAGCACTCGGCAATCCATGGAATGTGCCCTGGCCTTCAGTAAGAGGGGGTTGGGGGAACAACCTCACTCTTTCCAGCATTTCTCAACCTGCAACAATGCTTCACAAATCATGTACTAGAAGTCAATGAAGTGGCTTCCGGGACGCTATTGGCCCTGCCAAGAGCACAACTCCCAAGACACCAGAGAGGCGGACAACACCGCATTCATTTTTTCAAATTAAGTGCACCAAGACATGGTCAAAAAACCTACCATCTCTGGAACTCCCAATTCATTGCGAGTTAATCTCTAGATGAATTAAAGTGTTGACAAGTAATAAAACCCATGTTGAAAGAGACCATTTCACTTGACTTAAGGTCCGCGTTGACTTAGATGATTTTCTCTCTCAACCTTTAGTGAAACTTTCAAACATGCACAAGTTCAAACAATTCTGCCTTCATATCCCATAATAACAAAGAAGCTACCCCAAAGAAACATTGCACAACAAATTATCCTCTTGCACGGTCAACATTGTGAGGATCCGGAGCAGACTAGACAGGTGAGGTGCTATAAATACGACCCCAACCGAAGGCTCCATCGAACATGACACTCTGGCCTGCTGACCCTCGGGTCACTCTCTGGCCATGTGTGCCGCCAGCCACCAGAAGGGGTTAAAAGTTAAAGGGCCAAAAGCTAACATTCCTCCGCTAGCGTCTCTACGTTCACCTACTGGAGCGCTAGGTTTCCACACACACTTCCCCCCTCCTGCTCCTGAAGTCCACATCAGACACAAGTGCTCCTTTCACACCCCAACGATGTCGCTCTTCCTATAACCTCCGCCCCTCACTTGTCAACCTAACTTTATTTATGTGTTTGTTTGCGAATGCTGGCTGGACGAGGCTCCGACCGGCCTCCCACCCACGGAGGCCCTGCTGCACATTCTCTCTCTCTCTCTCCGTGGCCACCACTCAGGAGTATTCCCCCTCTCTCTCTCTCTCTCTCTCTCTCTCTCTCTCTCTCAGGAGTATTCCCCCTCTCTCTGTCTGTTGCTCTGTGTCTTTCTCCCCTTTCCCCCACATACCGCCCCCACACTTTTACACGCCCCCCCACCCCCGCTCTACCCTTTCTCTTCACTGTATCTTTAATCATCCCCTGTGCTTCAGTCTCTCTCTCTCTCTCTCTCTCTCTCTCTCTCTCTATATATATATATATTCATCACCCTCTTCTCTCTTTCTCACTTGCTCTCTCTCTCTCTATACATCACCCTCTTCTCTCTTTCTCACTTGCTCTCGCTCTCTCTCTCTCTTTTTCTCACTTGCTCGCTCTCTCACTCTCTCTCCCCCTCTCTCCCCCCTTCTCACTCTGAGAGTAGTGGTGAAGGCCAATGCAGGGGCAGGGGAGTGCTGGATAAAAGAGGGCCTGTGTTCCTTGCCCCACACCCTGGCCAGACACCACAAGGCCTGGCTTTCTGCTGCAGGACGGTGTAGGAGGGGCCTGGGGCCCATGGAGCCGTGCCACGGGGCAGCCCGCGCTGCCAGTACCGGGGCAGGCCCTACCTGGAGCCAGCGAAAGCCTCCACAGGCAGGCAGCTCACAGCACAGAGCAGAGCAGAGCAGGGTCTGGTCAGACCTGTCCACAGAGAGAGCGCAAAAGAAAAGAATAGAGAAGAAAAGCAAAAAGAAGGGAGGAAGGAAGATGGTGAAAAGGGAGACAGAGACAGAGAAAGAAAGAAAGAAAGAAAGAAAGAAAGAAAGAAAGAAAGACAGAGAGAGAAATAGGGCGAGAGAGTCTATGTTTACACCAGTGCTCTACAGGAGTTCAACTGTGACAGCCTTCCAGGCTGACTCATCTAGGCAGGCCTTCAGGCTTTCTGCACATCACATGTTAAACAAACCTCCACCTCCGCTGCAACATGGAGCCGTGTGGTGGGAAAGGCGCTGCATGGACATAAGCGGCCAAAAACTAGGTGGTCTTCCATCATCTTTACTGCAGCCACCTTCTCCCCAGTGTCAAGCATCACCTGGGGGCACGGAACTGCCGCTCACGTCACTCATCAAAAGAACACGCCGCGTCTGGTCCGCATGTGACAGTCGCCAGGGCAGCGAGTCAATTAGTCCTGGCCGGTTCAAACAAAACACAGGTAATGGGCCGGGGACTGCAATCACTCACTGCCCAGATCTGGATGGCGCACGTCGCATGAGGAGGGAGGGTGGCAATCAGGCAGTCAGTTGGTCAGTCGTGTTCGAGCCAGAACAAGCCGAAAAACAACCAACACTGCAATTTCTATCTATTTTCTGCTTCCATATTTAAGAGAGAACAAGACCGAGGTTAAATTACAAGTCGGTAAATGACAGAGGGACCAGATTTATCATCGTGGTGTACGGGATCGTCATCTTCCTCGTGGATTTGGTTCCAAACTCTGTCCATCAGCATTTCCTGTGAACTGCTTTCAATATGTTTACTAATACAGCTAGAACTAGCCAGGGACATCCTGCCGATAATGGGGAATTTGAAAATGTCATCCTGTTTTGACACGTCCAGTCTGCACACAGCATAAAGCACACCAACACACTTTACAGAGCGTAAGTGTCAAAACAAAGGAGGCTTTCTGTACATGGCCAAGGAGGACAATTTCTCACAGCACCGAGAGAGAGAGAGAGAGAGAGAGAGAGAGAGAGAGAGAGAGAGAGAGAGAGAGAGAGAGAGAGAGAGAGAGAGAGAGAGAGAGAGAGAGAGAGAGAGAGAGAGAGAGAGAGAGAGAGAGAGAGAGAGAGAGAGAGAGAGAGAGAGAGAGAGAGAGAGAGAAAGAAAGAAAGAAAGAAAGAAAGAAAGAAAGAAAGAAAGAAAGAAAGAAAGAAAGAAAGAAAGAAAGAAAGAAAGAAAGAAAGAAAGAAAGAAAGAAAGAAAGAAAGAAAGAAAGAAAGAAAGAAAGAAAGAAAGAAAGAAAGAAAGAGGAGGATAGGAGAGGACAAGGAATGGGAGAGAAAGGGTGAGAAAGAGGAGGAGAAAAAAGAGGAAGAAAAGATGGAGAGATCGAGAGATTCAATTGCTCAGTGGGCCTCCATTTCCTTCAGAGTAAATTCACACTGGTGATCATGGCAGTAAACAGCTCCTCTCTCTTTCAGGGGGGGTGGGGGTGTTGGCATTCGGCCCAAACTTGGCTGAGAGGTGTTCAGCTTGATTAAAGGATGGATGTCCCCTTTCAAAATAACTTCCACTACAGAGAGCCATTCACAATCTGGTTCACAGACTCCCCATCTCACACACACACACACACACACACACACACACACACACGTATGTTTCTCTTTTTTCACCTTCTTTTCCTCCCTGTCTTTTTCTAGAATCCTCCCCTCCCCACTCCTTCTCCCCCTCTCCCTTATCTTGTCTACCATCTCTTGCCCTTTTGTAGGCCCAAGCACTTCATCTTCATTGGGGGCAGCTTTTTATTCTCCGCTGAGGAAACTCTGACAAGCCTTCCACTCCAAAGCATTCCAAGATTCCGCAATCCAGCCGTTGGAAAGCCGCATTCACTGCATTCCATGCAAATGCAAGACAGCTCACCAGCCAGTGGGGCCTTTGTGTCGGCCCTCAGAGACAACATATGGACCCATAAGATTATGAATAAACGACCGCCTCAGCACTGTCCTGCCTCCTCCTTCTCCTGCAGTATAACCGCCTTCTCCAATATTGTTATGGCTGCTAAGGGAGGATTTAGGTCACAGCATAGTCACCCCCCCCCCCTCCCCATCCCCAAATACACACTGCCCTCCCACCCTCCCCAACAGCACACAAATCCAACAGAGGTGTAATCAACAAATCCAATTCCGTCTACTACAGTGGAGAACAATGGGGCCCGGGCATGTGAATTAGCTGCTCCAAGAGCCGCGGAGGGTAGTAGAGGTGGGGGGCTGGGGGGGGGCGTGATTAGTTGCGACCGAGGCGGCCACACTTGGGCCGGCTCCCTGGCGGCGGATGTGGGGAGGAAGCGGGGGCCTGTCGTAGTGGCCGCCTCATCGCTTCCTATTAGCCTGGTGCGCGCTGGATCCAGCAGAAACGCAGCCAGCTGAGCAGAGAGGAGAGCCAGCGCGAGAGCCAAGAGAGGGGGCAGCGCCAAAGACTCCCCAGCGCCAGAGCTCACAGATCAGATAGGGAACCCAGCTCAACCAGCCCAGGTCCACTAGGCCTCCTGATGTCTTTAGCACTCATCTACTACTGGAGGACCCTGGCATAGGCTTGGCGGGGCGCTGTGGTTTGATCTCATTTATACTGGGTCACACGCTGCGGCTGTTGCCGGCACAGATGTGGCGTCTATTAGTGGCACTTCTACAATGGTCTGGAGGAAATCTTGGGTTGTTGTTAAGGGACGAAATCGCTTTGATTTGCTCAGCTGAGATTCAAGACATCGTGCGGGCCACCATAATATGCATGATTTCACTCATGCAGGAGATTAGATACCTGCACAGGCCTCTGTTTAAGACTGGCCCATGGGAGGTGCGTGTGTGTGGGGTGGAGTGGGACGGGGGGTTGGGGTCACGTCCCACTGACCACAGTCTGGACACAAAACCAGCCTCAGCTATGCTCCAAAACACTTTACCATCCCACGGTGAACCTGATACCTTACAACACACACTGCCCCATAAATAGGCATCTCCAGATATTTTACTAGGACAGACTGTGTCAGAGATGCCCCATCTTGCAGAGAGAGGGGAGCAATACTGTAGGAAACCAAGAAGGAATTGCAATAATAGACCAAATCTACCAGAATACATTTCAAATGACAAAAATTTAAGAACTGTGATATTGACAGCATCTTGATCTAATAAAGTATCTAACATGATCCCCTACCATGTACTGAGGAGAGAAAATCAGTACAAAGAGAGTTCATCCAAACACACATAGAAAACAAAGCTCTGTTTGTGTGAGCAAGTCATTGAGCAAGTAAAGAGAGAATTGAGCAAGTCTATATATTGGCCACTACCATTCCCACCACCACTTCCAATTTAACCCCCCCCAAGAACCACCCTTGCAAATCACACACTGTCAACAGCAACAGTAGCCCATATTCAGGATATCAGCAAACCAGAGTGAACTCCAAAGGCCTGATTACATGGTAGGGACAGAGGGAGAGCACTCCTTCTTAACTAAATGAAAAGGGACCTGTGTTATAAATATCAGTGGCCAACACTGGTATGCACATTCCTGGAGAGACGGTGCTGGACCGTTCAACACAGCTGACCAACAATCCCCCCCACACACACACACACACACACACCAACACACACAGCGTGTGGGTGTGTTAGTGTGTATGAAGCATGCCTACATCTTCATGTCTTTACCTTTTTCTCAGATAGGACTGAGTAGATAGCACATGCCTCAAAAAACCCAAAGTCTGACAAGAATTCTGGGAAACACATTTTTCCACAGCTAAAAGATGTCCCGTCAGAGAATAGTGTTATCTGAGAGTTAATTCTGCTTTACACAACCACAAGGATTACAAAACAACTCTTATCCAACTGGGCCAGTGGATGCTCAAATCACTTGCAGTGGGAAATTGACAACCCGGGTTAGGGAGAGAAAATTACAATGTTATTTCATAGGAAGGAGAAATTGCTATTTTGATTGCATAAAAATACCAGTAAAAAAGGACATGCCTTCAAGGATAGAATAAAATCAAAAATGTATTGAGAATTTTGTTCTTTTTCTGCGGTCCTTTTTTTTTAGGTCAATTGGGGATATTCCACACATCGGTTGCCCTCCTAACCTGTGCATGCTTGTAAAGAATTCTTGTGTGCCTTGCAAACAGATGTTGCCAACACAGCACTACACCAACATGGCAGAATACAAGCAAACACTCTCACACGCATACACACACACACACACTACAGGCAGTGTACTCGTGCCATCCTTGCTGCAGTTCAACCACGCCTTAAGTCTCCTAAGTCTTCCTGTTATTTTACAAAGCCATATAAGACTCTCAGCAATGGGCTTACTGGCCTCTTACAACAGAACTTCATTCATGACGCACAATTTCATGCATGGCCTGGCATATAAATACCATTGCATTGTCTGTGACTGAAGCAAACCCATCTCCATCACTGACATGAAACTCATTGTTGACTAATAGCCTGCACCTTAGCACTGTACTGCACTACCTATTTAGCATGGCTCCCTACATGAAAACGAACTAAACGCTGCACTGTAATAAAAATGAGCTCAAAGATGATCACTCCTCACTCCCCCTGCATTGAGAGGAGAGAATGGATGCCTTTCATGCCCACTACAGCCCGATTTGCTGCTGGTCACGGGAAACTGTTAGGCACCCCCCACCACCACCACCCCCCTCTCCCTCTGTCAACAACCTTGACCCTCCTGTTTGCCACTAAAAGAATAGAATGCTGTTCATCTGTGGTTACCCAGATACCAAGCACCGCAGTACAAAACCCGCAGATAGAGGACAGAGGTTCTCTAAATATTTTGCCTTTCTGATCTAAAACAGAATGGTCAGAAGCAAACTGTTGTATTCTTTGGTGAGGCAAACTCAAGTCAAACAAAGAAAACTCTTAGCAAAACACAGCACCATTTAGCAATATCCCAAATGACTGCTTAGAACATTTTCAGCAGCACATGCTTTGATAAAAGTGTAGGGTAGTAAATTGGTCCTTACGGATCACTGCAAAGTTTTCACAATACTCTGCAAACACTAGTACAAGCCGAATACACCACAGATGTTAGAACCCAGCAGTCTATCTTCCTCCCTCATTCTCATTTTTGACTCCTCAACAGCAAGTCATCAATTCCCCAATGAAACCAGCCCAGCTCAGTAGCTGGACACAACCACCAGGGGACCAGAGAGGTCAGGTCTCCTACTCATCCTCAGGCGTGGGACAAAATATTGATAAATAGCCAATATCTTTTTGCGATAAGTCATCGATATACTGTGACCAAATATCAATATTTTTACTGAAATATTCAATTAAAACACTGAAATTTGTCTAGACACACTAAAATATACATTTCAATGTTTTGCCTTTTTCTTCTGCTTCATTCACACAGATACGGTGATGTATCGTAGATTAATTTAATGTATCGATTATTGCTGAATCGTGATATCATTATCGTGGCCAAAGTATCGTAACGGTATCAATTTGTGAGTTACTCTGTGATTCCAAGCCCTACTCAACCCTGGCACGACATAGGCACCATAACAGCCTCCTCTCCAACGCAGCCCACTGGACACTGCACGCTCGTGTCCAGTGCCTCATGCCTCCAGAGTAACTCAAGGCCATGCGAGTAAGCAGTCTTAAAGAGGGATGGATTTGAAGGCCAAAGCCATGTTGCAGCTGTCACCGGTCCGAGCAGCACGCAAACGGATAGTGGCCCCTGAGGACAGCACAGCAGGAGGAGAGGCAGCAGCAGAGGAGGAGGAGGAGGAGGAGGAGAAGGAGGAAGAGGAGCAGAAGGAGGCTAGTTCTCTGGAGACATAGATTTGTGATCTACAATCTACGCTACAGATGGAAACTGGCGGTGGATACGAGATTTTGCAGGGATTTAGACAGGAGTAAAGCACACAGATACACCTGGCTCCTCAAGGAGTGCCTCAAAACAACGTAGTCCCTTTGTTCAGTTTATAGTGAACTATTGCATGCTGCTTTTATTCACACCTGACTAAACGGTAGGATTAAACGGTGTGATTCCTTCCTCTTCTGCATGTACATACACATGTGCCATCAAGCAATACCCTACCCTAAAAGAGTATATATACTTATACCTAGCAGACTGCAGCACACACAGACCAGACAGGGTAAAGGTGCACTGACTCACCTCCAGGTCGTAGAACTCCTGGGCGTCGTCCAGGCCGAGCACGCGCAGCTGCAGCCCGCGGCTGTGAGCTTTGCCCCCACTTCCCATGGCGGTGCTCAGGCTCTGGCCGGGCTCCAGGGTGCTGATGCCGGCGTTGAACTGGGCCCCCAACCTGGTACCAGGAGTCTGCAGGGTGCGGTAGGTGCCCTCGATCTCGCCCATCGCCGCTCACGCCTGAAGCAGCGCACCCTCGCGCAAACGCATGCACATATAGCTGAAAGGGACAGACGGAGAGAGAAAATTATTTGGAATGCAAGGAGAGTTTGAGTGTTGATTTTGAATGTGGTACATACACAATATAGTAAATTCAGACACTGCCTCTGTGTATGCTTCTCCAACACAGCTCTGAGACAGACAATATAACAAAAACCAAAGAATGAAACTTAAAATGGTGAGTGCACAGAGACATCTATGGCCAACAAACAACCACTGTGAATCTTTCAGCTGTTTACTTTGGCAAGCACATCCTCTTGTGCACTTTTTTAAGAGACTTATCAAAGCACAGTACCAAGGAACTGAATAGTACCCACTGAAAAGCCAATGTAAGCACGGACAGCAATGATGCACTGTGAAGAGGGAAGGCGGTCATCCGCCCTCAACACAAACTCTAATTACCCCATCACACCTATCTTTTCATGCAGAGATCACAGCTAACTACACAAAGAGTTGCACAACATCAGCGGGCATGTCCTCTGTCCTCCCTGCAGTCCCACACTGAATGAGTCAATGCCATTCTGATAAAGCATAAAAAAACAGTATGTCTGTACAAAATTCCTGTATGAGATTCCAACAATAGGAATGGAGAAGACAGCTTGTAAGGTCTGCATTTACATTTTTGAGCTAGAACTCAGAATGTACCCTACAACACTACAACCTGTGACAGCAATAATTAACCGGCAGGTAACATGCCAGGTCATGTCTCGACACTGGTAATAGGGTGTCCTTTGTGACTGTAATAGGGTAACACTGGTGCACATCCAGGCTGACTTCCCTGTAATCATTGTTAAGGTTAGGATTAGAAAAGGACAACCTCATCATAACACTTTCCCTTTCCAAACCTCGTTTTTCACATCAGACTTGGGGTCTGTGAAAACTACAGTAGCCTACACTGCTTGAGGACTTTTTATTTTTTATTTATCCTCACAACCTGTACAAATATGGGCATTTAAAACACCAATTTATGCAACAGTCACCGCTTGCTTTGAGGCTCTTGGTCGTGTTCTATTCCAGATTTAATGATTTCCGTTGGTGCATTTTTGTGGCACACAGCTGGCACACATGAGCCCATCCCAGAAAGCCACTCTGAACACGTCAACAAGTAATACTACCACACCATGCTAAGAGCAAAGGGGTCGTGCCACTGCTGTGCAAGCAAAGCCAAAAGAGAAAGTAGGCTATTTGGTAGGCTACTGCACATAGCATAACTAACACGAGCAAACGGCACAATTTCACAGCAAGATTTATGAACGTAAATAGAGAGCATACTTTACACATCCCCCTCAGATAGAAAGTTGCAACCATTTTTGTTTTTGTTGCCACACTCATATGACGTGTGTGCTACAATAGTTTAAATCCAGTAGACTACAGTAGGCTATGATGCAACAGGTAGACTAATTTGGTCGCTTTCAAATGCAGAATGCCAGAACAAGATCTGATTTATGTAAGACTGTGTGGACTTGTTTTACTGATTCGGTTAATGACACCATTCAGTTTGTCCACTCAAGTTTTAAACAATCGCGAGGATCAGGCTCAATTAATTTGCCCATCCTAATCTTCTCAGAACAGCACTCGTTTCCTAAACTCATGCATTGCAAGAACCTGAGTCAGCACATTTTTAATTCCCAATAATGTATTCGGTTGATATGATCTGAAAACCGATTAACCAACTTGTGTATGAGCAGGAAAGAGTTTTATGCCAACGAAGGCTGGAAAATCTCAAGCCAACCCGTTTCAGTCTGCGACGAAAACCAAATGCAGAAGGAACCCGATTTAATTTCGCACTGTAGTAGCCTAGTAGCCTAGCCCACGACCTACAAATATATATATATTTTTAAATGTCAACATAATATGGAAAATTCAAACTACCACTTCGTATTGTTTAGGCTAGGTCCTTCTCTTTAGTCACTTAAGCTTTTTTTTTCATTCCTTGTCAATACATGTCGTAAGAGTGAGCGAAAGGTTGGGAAAAACTTAACAAAGCAACCAAGATGTAGGCTATGCCTATTTACGATTGAGAACTAGAGATTTAAAACACAGGCGCTACTTAAAAGTTACTGTAGCCAACGGAGCCGAGTCGCCAACAAAACAGTTCCAACAAACATGCATCTCTACATCCTAAATAACAAAGAGCCCCTCTGTGCTCACTAGCATTTACATCAATTATCGACATTTTGTATTAGCAACAGGCAGAGTATTAAAACACAACTATTTGTAATTAACTTATTAAAAGTAGGTCGTACCTTATGGTTTTCGTCTTGCACACTGTCTGGAACTCTTTCGGCAGTATATCCGACGGCCGTCGCAAATACGAACCGCAGGAAAATCTGCTATCCCATTGGACACACATGCCAGACTTCATGCTCCTATTGGCTAATAGTTCATTGAAACATTTACTCACCATTGGGTGACAGAATTACCTGAGAATTACGTTAGGTTTCATTAGTAGGCTACATTAAGCTACCAAGCGTTGGGGTAGATAGATAGATAGATACTTTATTGATCCCTAGGGGAAATTCAAGTCAACAACCACAAAAAAACCCTTTTGTATTTTATAAAATTTTAAGTTGAAGTTGTAGGCCTAAATGATTCTCATTCGCTTCTTGCAAGCTTAGCCTACATAATCTATTAAGTAGCCTAGCCTGGGTACAATCATAGGCTACGCAAGTGAGTGTAAAAAGTAATTCATACATAATTGCTAAACCATAAAATGTTTCCTCTGATATTTTTAAATCCTAAATAAATACAATGCAAATTTGCATACACGTTTAGTTGCAGTAGCTTCTCTATCTCTCTCTGTGAGTGTGTGTGTGTGTGTGTGAGGGTGGATGTGTGTCCATGTGTATCCCCTACAGCCTTGGGCAGCTCTCCCATGGGGAGTCTAACATCTCAAGCCACAGTAACAAAGAAGCAGTGTTCCGGTAAAGACCCACACAACAGAGCACCAAATATAGACCCTCTGCAGACCCTGGATGCCACTCAAGGCAGGGATGAATTAACACAAAACAACAGTGTGAGGACTTAAGGTTAGCAGGTTGAGACACTTGCAGGGGATTTGCAGGGTAAGATGAGGGAGTTTGGCTTGACTGCAGCCGGGCCACTAAAAGGAACCATTCATGTTAAAATGTCATCCTTGATGGGAGCAACCAAATTCCACAGTTCAACAGAGGTCTAACTGAGAAGTTCCTTTTTCTCCCAGCATATGTAAGTGAGACACACATGAGTTTGAACATTGAGAATTCCTTGATTATCTGATGTAAAGGCTTTTATGATTATGAGTCACTAAACATTGCAATTTCATATCCATATAAGTATGTATAAGTATAGTATATATACTCTTTTGATCCCATGAGGGAAATTTGGTCTCTGCATTTATCCCAATCCGTAAATTAGTGAAACACACTCAGCACACAGTGAACACACACTAATCCCGGCACAGTGAGCTGCCTGCATCAACAGCGGCGCTCGGGGAACAGTGAGGGTTAGGTGCCTTGCTCAAGGGCACTTCAGCCTTGCCTACTGGTCAGGGTTTGAACCGGCAACCCTCCGGTTACAGGTCTAAAGTGTTAACCAGTAGGCCCCGGCTGCCTAATATTTTCATATATATTTCATATCCATATAATACATAACACACACAAAATAATACACACAAAATACTGCAAAGATTTCCAGCACCTTAGACATGCAGATATATGCAAAATATATTAAAAAATATATATATATAAAAAAAACATTTTCACTGTGTGATTGCTGGTATGTCTGTTCGTCAAAGTGCATTTAAGATGGTGTCTCCATATAATCACATCTTCCGGTCTTAGGACATGTCGACATATTTAGCCTATACCACAGTCTGATTGTCAGTAGTGTGAGATGCTTTGTGGATATACAGGTTTCACACAATGAGTTTAATCAGTAACGCCAAAGTCAAGCATAACTATTTCATAGTTGATGCTGGAATTGTCTACTGGATATTCACATAGTAACGGATAGCACAGGTGATATTATTTTGAAGATATGGCAAGGGCATTAGAGACAGACACCAGATGTTGACCACAGTCCACAGTCATCAGTAGTAAAACTCAGCCCTAATTTCCTATATTCAGGGATCAGTTTATTAAGGGCCTATCGGAAACAGGCGGTCCCTGTCTTGTCATTTCCCAGACGCCGACACAACACTCGATTGGCAGCTTGCATAACATGGTAGCGCTGACGAAGATGGCGCCTCTGCACATGCTCATTGGTGATCTCCACAGTGCACGCTGCTGGGAACCATCCACGTTCTCCATCCACCCTCCAGCCCTCCAGAAAGCCTAAGATAGGGGAAAAGGGTATCTGTTAATGGGGCACTAGAACATAGTTCCTTTGGGTACTAGTAAAGATTAGACAAGCTTAGCTTGATTCTAGGACTGAGTGATGGTGGATAATGTTTTTTGTCTCCAGCAAACTGCAGATTTACACAAAAATAATGAGAGTATTTGTAGCATCTGAGATCTGAGAGTAGCCTCATTACAACCAAAGATTCTAGAACAGAGCTCTAGAATAGAGCTCCGCTCTAGAATCTTTGATTACAACTGTGTGAAACCTACACAACGCCCATAGAGGCAGGGGGGTGAACTTTAGAAAATCTCTGTGGTTTAAACACACAATCAGATCATGTGCATGATTGAGTCAGCAGCTCCACCTCAGAATGAGACAAACACTACAATCGACCATCTGTTCTCCTCAGTTTAACTTCTAAAGCATGTTAGCCTTCAGTGACAGCTGCGGTGAACCAAATACCTTTCCATTACAAGACTGTTCTTGAACCAGTTGAGGTACAACAGGTACTAAAAATAATTTTATTGAACGCTTGATGCAAAGCAAAGAAAAAGAAAAACACAATTCCTGGCATTACAAAAGTTAAATTATACTATATTATATATATATATATATATATATATATATATATATACACACACACACACACACACACACACACACACACACACACACACACACACACACACACACACACACACACACACACACACACACACACACACACACACACACACACACACACACACACACACACACACACACCTGAATTGACACTCACCCCATTCCTCATAAATCTCTTCGTCTCCTTCTTTTCTCTTGGTCAGCATTCCCATCCAGCTGGCTTTCTCAGTTCTGAAATGATGTATTTCGCCATTTCAACAATCAGATCATGTGCATGATTGAGTCAGCAGCTCCACCTCAGAATGAGACAAACACTACAATCGACCATCTGTTCTCCTCAGTTTAACTTCTAAAGCATGTTAGCCTTCAGTGACAGCTGCGAGTGAACCAAATACCTTTCCATTACAAGACTGTTCTTGAACCAGTTGAGGTACAACAGGTACTAAAAATAATTTTATTGAACGCTTGATGCAAAGCAAAGAAAAAAGAAAAACACAATTCCTGGCATTACAAAAGTTAAATTATACTATATTATATATATATATATACACACACACACACACACACACACACACACACACACACACACACACACACACACACACACACACACACACACACACACACACACACACACACACACACCTGAATTGACACTCACCCCATTCCTCATAAATCTCTTCGTCTCCTTCTTTTCTCTTGCACACACCAACACCCCCCACACACACACACACACACACCTGAATTGACACTCACCCCATTCCTCATAAATCTCTTTCGCTCCTCTCTTCTTTTCTCTTGGTCAGCATTCCCATCCAGCTGGCTTTCTCAGTTCTGAAATGATGTATTTCATTATTTCAACAATCAGATCATGTGCATGATTGAGTCAGCAGCTCCACCTCAGAATGAGACAAACACTACAATCGACCATCTGTTCTCCTCAGTTTAACTTCTAAAGCATGTTAGCCTTCAGTGACAGCTGCGAGTGAACCAAATACCTTTCCATTACAAGACTGTTCTTGAACCAGTTGAGGTACAACAGGTACTAAAAAAATAATTTTATTGAACGCTTTGATGCAAAGCAAAGAAAAAAGAAAAACACAATTCCTGGCATTACAAAAGTTAAATTATACTATATTATATATATATACATTCATAGGGAATGGGGTCAGCTTGTGGGTGTGGGGTTCTATTGTGACTCATTCAGTACCTGTACTGGGTTCTCTCTAGGGACACATCTAAATACTCTTACATAACATCCGCTCTTCATGTTCTCTCCTAATCTCATTAGAACGGCACAAGACAAAACTATATGGCGCGAGTACATCATCTGATAATCCTCTTTGTCTACTTGTTTACTATCCAGATGTTAAATCTATCAGCTCCAATTAAGGTAACTGATATATACAGCTAACATGGCATCAATCCAGCTACTTACAATTACTTTTATTGACTGTAGGCATTTAAATATGTATTCTGTTCATTTAGACAGAACTTTTTAAAACAGAAGATCTTTTTTGTTATAGTCACAGACATCTTCCTCTTCCTCATCTACTAGTCTTCAGGAGTGAGTACTCACTGAGAGGGGGCTTGCAACAGGAGATGCGAGGTGCTTCCTCTTTGGTTCTTTAGGAGGGCGAGCTGGAATGTTCTGTCGCGTTCGCACCCTTCCGGGTTTTCGTCATCCTCCACACTGTTGATCTCTACAAGGGAGCGATGGGCATGGTCGCGCACCACAAAACGGTCTGGCCTGCGGGCAGCAAACCCAGCACAACTTAATAGTGCTCACGAAATGTAAGTAAGTAAGTAAGTTTAATTTATAAAGCACATTTAAACACAGCATAAACTGATCAAAGTGCTGTACAGCAGACAACTAAGATAAAGACTAAGACAAATAATACAGAAAAACACATTGAACCAATAGTCATAACATAAAACATAAATAAAAGGAAACCTTCAATATCAGGGCACACAACACAGACATACATAGGATGAGCAGAAGTCCTAAAATACATGTGGTCCAGTAAAACTACAACTGAATCTAAATCTAGCCTTTAGGATATACATTTTAGTTGTATCTCATTTTGTCACTCTTTCTCCAATTGTATGGCTTCAGAGGATGTCTACTGTAATTCAATGTCAGTTGACGTTCCTCTCAACAACCAAAGTGTACCAAAGTGTCTTCAACATTAACTGAGTCACAGTCACCCACCCTTTCCTTGTGGTCAGCAGCAGAAGGTCATTAAAGAGGAAAAGGTAAATGGGAAAGAGCTTTCTCTGGCCAAAGATGTTCTCCTTTGCGGAAAGCTGAGCCAGCTCCCCCTGTTTCAGCAGCCAGCGAGAGGAAGACACCAGCGGCAAAGCCTGAAGGAGGAGGGTGGGAGACGGGAATACAACTGTAATCTTACGCAATTGTGTTAATAATTCACTCTAAGTATATATACTCTTTTAATCCCGTGAGGGAAATTCACTTTGGCACTGAGATTTGCAAGTGACCGCTAAAGATATTACACACATTTCAAAGCAAATAGCACAGCATTTATTTGTTTTCATACTTCCTGAAAAGTCACCAATACATTATATGACATCTATTAATTTAACTGACCCTTTTATCCAAAGTGAGGACTGACATTCGAGCTACGTTGCAAAAGGAGACCCTAGTATAACAATAAAAAACTTCCTTGCAAACACCGCAAGAGTGTAGAACAACCAGAAGGTGAGAGTGCAGAAGTTAAGTATGAGGATGAAAGTCCTTACTTACCTTGCACTCAAATTCTGTTTTGTTTGCAATGCGCACCATCTCTTCCATTTGTTTCATTTTGCCAACCTCACGATTGCATGCCTCAACTATCTACAGAAGACATGTACATACAGGAAAATTAAGTAAAAGGTGATGTAGCTATGGAAATGTTGCATGCTTACATGATTAACTGAATTCTGATTTAAGTTAACCCAAATAGTCAACAAAATCAACCAAAAATCAACCAAAACTACAACCACTTCGAAAAAAAAAAAGATGATTCAGTATGGCGTAGATCGAGGCTAATTGTTTTGATATTCTAGACTCTAGGTACAGGAATTGAGAGACAGTGACAGAGCAAGTCTGATAAACCTAGTTCATGCATGGCGTTACCTTGGAAACACCCTTTAGGGCTCTTTCAGCCGATGCTTGACCTTGCGACCCTGGCTCAGTTTTCTTCAGAATGGCCTAAAAGGTCAAGAGACAGAGAGCAGTTAAAGCCAAAACCTGTGAGACTGCACTTCAGGGATCTATGCAACTGTGCTATTTCTACAACAGGCCTGTAGGTGGCCCTGTCTTATAAGTTTGAATTGTGGAGCAACTTAATGGCCTTATAGCCAGGACTGTTTCCATGTTTAAATCACTTTGGATAAAAGCATAATACCATAACCATATTGTTTCGTCTTATCCTGTCTTTCAGACATAGCCGCCTTGTCTCTCACCTCTACTAGGATCTTGAGACGTGTGATCCGCTGGAAGGGTAGAACCAGGTAGGATTTGAGTGACAGGCGGTTACAGCGAGGGTCCTCTTGAAGCTTTCGCAGAATTCCTATTATTTGGGGACTCCTTTGTCTAACAATAGAGAGGAATATTATCAATAAATACCTGGTTAGTATTAGTGGACATTTCAAACATGTTCACAGCTGTGAAAAATCAGACATTGGATTGATCGGATTGATATTAACAAATGCATTGTTCTAAAGTTTAATTTACAGAAAAAATGTCTGCATGCATGTAATCCGAATATGCCTTCTCTCTTCTTACTCCAGATGGTGTAGAGTCTGCTCCTGGTAGGGCATGTTGCGGATGTAGTCAACATATGCACCGAACGGCCCCGTGGCATACCTCTGGATGACCTTACAGGTGTCACAAAAAAGGTTGGAGTTCAGCTCCTCCTTCATGTCTTGAAGAAAGCTGCACACAAAACCATATTAATGTTATGTTGTCTATATTGTCCTTTGGTGGAATAATGCTTGAGACCGATGTTAAAAATGTACATGAAATTGAAGATTGCAAAAATGACATGGAGACTAAGGATTTTGTCCTGACAATTGTGTGATTTGTTGTGTTTCAGGTAATGAGAGAGAAACACAGCATTCAATATCATAGGCTAATGAATACTGTATAGCCGTGGCTGCTGAATCAACTCACTTCTGACTCATCTGTCGGATCCTGGAGATGCCCGAGAAGAGAGACTTGCGGTCTCTGGGCTCTAGGACCTGGTTGAGCTCTGGTGACTCCAGGAAATGCTCAACAACTACATCTAAACTCTTCAAGTATGTGTGCTCTGTGGTCACCACTTCAAATAAGCTCTGAGAGAGAGAGAGAGAGAGAGAGAGAGAGAGAGAGAGAGAAATGAAAGAGAGAGAGAGATCAAGGTCATGTGCAATTATCACTACACTTATCACTCAAACAAAATAAAAGCAATCAAAACCGACCTTGAAACTGGGCTGTGTATATACTTTGCTTATCAAACATGACTAATCAATATGTGAACAAAGGTTATTTGCCTTTGAGATTCTGCTAATTGCTTCCTCCTTATTGGAGATAGTGAACTGTCTGTCAAACCAGAGCCCCTTATTAGACATTCTCTGGTCAAACCCAGAAAATCTGACAACAGCATCATTCTCAGATATATACCTCTTGAAGGAGGAGCTGCTCTTTGCTGAGCTGGCTGAGTATCCCTTTCTTCTTCACTATGCTACGTTCCTGCCACAGCCCCTCCAGGGTCGGAAGTCGCCCCCTACTGGGCACTATTTTTGAGTCATCCAGTTTGCACCCCTCAGTCTCCTCCTCTGAGGAAGACAACCACGTGTTCTCCTTCGCACCAGGTTTCTTGTCTGGGTTTGACACAGATATTTCTTTGGGAGAGTGTTCCTGTAGACTGTCCTGCTTTGAAGATGTTTGGATGTCGCAGGTGGTTGTGGAGTCCTTCTGGTCTGCTGCCCGCTTTGCTTGATGCTTACTCTGAAATGGGGACAGTAGTAATTCCAAAGGGGAGAGCTTCTTTCTTTTCCCTTTGGGCTTTTCTGGGTCAGTGTCCTGTTTCTCCTGACAGTGTTGGTAGACCTTTTGGGGAATTTCACCCAGGAGCACATCACAGATGAGTCCCATGTCTTGATGATCAGGATGAATTTTGTCAGTGATTTTGCAATTCATATTCATCATTGATGGCAAAGACTTTCTCCCAGGACAAGGAGAAGATCTGGTGTTTCCATTCTGAAATGTTGGTATCTCGACAGGCTGAATGGTTGATTCTACACAGATGAATAATACAATGAAAAAAGTTTCAATAAATCATCAGGTTGATTGTAATTCTCATTATGGTTTTAGCCCAATAAAAACATTAAAATATGAAACAGTAAATTACAAAGTAGCGTAAAGAACCTATTTGTAATTACATATTTACTGATAAAATGCACATCCTAATACATCTGAAACTTGCTTCTCTTTGAAGTCACCTGTGGGATTGCTTGTTATTGGACTGCTGTGCTCCTCACCATCTGAGGCCACCTCCATATATACAGCCTCCAGTATCTCAGGCTCCTCAGATTCACCTGTGAAGTCATACAAAAAACATTCATGGAGTACCAGAAACAAGACTAAACCAGGCATCACTAGACATAAACAAACGCAAGGCAACCAGATATAAACAGATATAGAGATAGTTTTGGATTTTTTGAGTAAAACAAAAGAGACAAAGGAGGAAAATGAAAATATAAAAATATGAGTCAATAAACATTAACCACATATTAGAATCAATATAAGGCAATCTAAAATATTACATGTGCAACATGATGATGACATGACAATTACGATCAGGATATGATTTAATGTGTCACTGACAAAAACAGCCGCTAAATCCAAAAGTTGTGTGTACAGGTTAGGGAAAAGAGCTGGGAATGATTTTGATGGCAAGCAGTGACATGAACCTGGCTTGGCGGCCGCAACTGGAAGAGAACGGATGCTTGTGTGTAATTAAGACCATGTTTTTCGTACTTCATGATTCCGCACTCTCACTGAGCTTCCTACATTCCCCAGATGGGTTTCCCCTCCCCTTTCCAAGCCAACTGAAACTGTCTCTCTTAAATATGTGCCACTTTTTCTGTTCTCTTCTGCTGTCTGTAGTCCTCCTTGTCATTCCCCCAAACTGAATCAAAGTGAAAGGCATAACACATTTTATAGATGTGCCAACCGCATCCAAATGTTGCACTAAGTTCCTTCCTAAAATTCAGAACAGCTTCAATCATTTCAGGCAACAGTTTAACATCACCTTTCACATGATGTGATATTATTTTTCACAGTTTTACTACTGTAAGTGAACTTAGTTTGGGCCATGTGGGGTGTGGTATGGGACATACATACTAAGTTATCTGGTCATTTTGATGCCATGGTCAAAACACCAGTGAGTTAAACTAGAGAGAAAGCCACAGGAACAATTTTAGAGTTGAGAGCCTTCCTTCAGGGCCCAGCAACAGGTTGTTTGGAGGACAGTGGGTTTGTACCTTGTAACTCTGTATGAGATTAGACTGCTGTTCTCCAGTGTCATGTTTACATTTACATACAATTTGCCAGGCACTTTTTATCCTAAGCGACTTACAGCAATAAAATAATATTTAAGCTACAGTGCAGATGAGACCTTAGCTAGGAATTACCACTGCATCTGTCAATAGTACTAGAGGATAGGAGTGCCTACATTATAACTAGTCAATGTGTGGTAGGAGGAGAAAGTGGTAGAAGGAGGAGGTAGAGGAGAGAAGAGAGGGAGGTGGAGAGGAGGGAGGTAGGTGAGGGAAGAGAGGGAAGAGCAACCTAATGGGCCTTCTACATGTAAGGCCTAGTACTTGGTATAGCAACATATGATCATAGGGCAAAAAGATTATTGAAGACGGTTAAGAAGTTATGATGTTATGAAGACAGTTAAGACAGATTATTACAAATAAGCTTTTTTCCCCTCGGTAAAGTCTAAAAGTCTAACCTGTCGTTGGTAGCAACGGTTCTGGCACTTCTAGTAGCGGGAGACATGGAAGTGGAATGGAGGGAGGGGTACGGCTAGGTCGCCTCTTTTCAGGCTGGACGATGTGCCAGTACTCCAGGTGGGTGGTGTAGTCCTCAGGTGCAGGGGGCATGTAGGGCAGCTTGTGAGCATCGGGCTTGGGTATAGATTCAGGGGTGCGGTGACAGGCACAGGGACAGGATGAGTGACAAGTGAACTGGGTCGCGGTAGTCTCACTGGGATTGTCTAGAAGAAGAATCACAGAAACAGAAGATCCAATGAATAGGATAAATATATATTGAGTCATTATAGGCTGTGGCCACATCTGTTATGTTAATACAAATAGTATAATTGTCCGCACACCGGAGTTTAGCTCCCAAATGTTTCATTGAAAGACCCATATGGGTCGAAATGTTGCTGTTTTTATTTGGGATCAATTATTTGGGAGCTAAACTTTGGTGTGCGGACAATTTATCTTTTTTGTTATATGCTCACTTTGTCTTGGTCTGGCCTGGGATGTGCACATAACCACTCTACCAAAATACAAATAGTAGGCCTATGTTAATTTAAAAAAGATATTAATATCACGTTACATGTACTGCTTCCTGTTGACTGAGATTCAAGGATAGACATCTCTCGGTCAACACTGGATCCAGACAGTGATAAACTGTTTTGTGCTGTCCTCCGTCTACGTGGTTTGGGTACTGGTCTAACTCTGACTGGAGAAGCTGGTGTTTCCTGTGCGTTGGCTTGACCAGGGTTTAAATCAGCTGACTGGTTCAGTGTAGGACTCCCATTGACCACAGCTGGTAAGGACTTGTGCTTGGCCAACTGTCGTTTTCGGTCTTGCGCTCCCTCCTCTCCCGCCTCTGTCCTGAGGATGACGTCGGTGGACCGCCGCCATTGTGCACCCCAGAGATCAGGTTTAGGAGGGACCTGTGGTCTGGGGGGTACTGTGGGCTTGTTAATGTTAGAGTTTGTGGACATCCAGATATCCTACAGCTTGCTCTTGGCACCTACAGAAGAGGAAAACAAAATTCCATCACTGGTCACTGAGAGAAAATAGCAATTAGATAAAGAGTTTTGAACAAGATATCTTGTCTCTATGGATTAGAGGGTTATATGTATCAATAATAGGAATGGCTAATATCCTTATTATCTGCAACTGTAATGAGTCAGATAGCCATATGAATACAAAAGACCTTCAGAATTCTTCATATAAATTTTCTGCCAATGGGACATTGACATGGGACAGGGTGAGAAATTCCCCTTTAAGTGTTTTACACCAAGCATGACCCCGTCGGACAATGTTTTTTGTGTCATGAAAGTGGGGTTCTGTTGCTCTTGGTCCAGCTGTTCCTAGTTGAGAGACCCTTTTTGGTTTTAAGGTGGGTTGGGCTGGTCTACAGCAGGGCTGGAACAAGAGGTGGTAGGTGGAGGTGGACTGGGAAGAAGTTGGGGGACTCGCTGAGATTACCCTGCCCCCACTGGCTCTCCACCACAACTGGCAGGGGCAGTGGTGGTCGCCAAGTCAACACAGCTGTTGCAGGATTTCCAACCCCCACAGTGAAGTGAACCCTTTCATGTGAATTTGGTTGCAGGGTGCAATGTCTTGTCCCTACTTGCTTGTGTTGTAACCAAGCAACAATGAAGACATTCCTTTGGTGGAAGGTCTAGGTGTTTTGCCCAAGGCCTTAAATTCCCCTTTACAGGAAATCTTTCACAAAGAGGAATGCTATACCTAGGAAGGCAGGAGGACAGAACAGCTGGATAGTCTGTGAAGTAATGGATTTTTTGGTTCCCACAGAAACAATTACCTGAGGTTTCTCTGTTGAATCCATTAAGCAAGGAGAGTCTTTATCAATGGTTAAGATATTTTTACTAGCTGAGTTCCTGATGCTAAAACTGAGGACAGAAGGTATTCTCTGAAACAAACAATGCCATGTACATAATGTATGTACCACTACTGAATTACAATACAGACAGAAAAAAGCATTTCACCACATCTATTCTCCACTCACACAACCAAGTTTAAATTTGAATTCAATCACAGATATTGCATGTCTGAGGTCACATGGAAGTCCTTTGGCAATTGCAAACAAGACAGGGGACCATGGAGCAGTCAACATTGAAAGGGACACAGACCTGAAAGATCTTGAGGGAGTGTACACAACATATCCACAACATTTACAGATGCAAGTCCATTTAACGCTTCAAAAACAATCAATGCCAAGATAAAAATCTGTCTTTTCCACCTTGTGACTACCCTATAAGATAACAAGGGTTATGTCATACTGTGCACCTGGGGTCTCAGACAGTTCCCACAAATCTGATCGCCCTATCTCACTCACAATCAGAAAACTGTGAAATGGCTTCCCAGAAATCAAACACAGTAGCAGCTTTCCACTGCAGGACTTCAAACCACCACCTGTCTCTGAGACTAGACTAAACAGACTCAGTGCAGCCCTGGGATATGCATCTCTCTGCCCATGATCAGCCAGGCAAAGAAAACATCTTTCTTTGGTGGGTTTGATAAGAATCAAGGGAGAAGAAAAATGCGACAGTGTCTGCATTTCAGTTGAGTCTGAACTCAGACGTTGGTCTCCAGCATATTCTGCCACTTGTTCAACATTCACCAGAGGAGGGAGGTGTGATCTAAACCAAATCCAGCATAAAAGCAAGACTCCCTGATAACAAATATAATACAATCCATAATAATGCATAATCCAACATTTCAAATTAACATTGAACATGAGAAGCAATGCCTGTACCCATATCTTCAGAAGTGGCGACATATGACATTACCTTTCTAAAATCAAACCTTTTGCTCTTTATAATGAATACCAACTAAATTGTTATGTCATAAAACTGCAGCAACCAGGAGGTCTGAAATGTCATAGAGTTGAAAACAGTCATAAACTCTTCCTCACACTTCCTCAAGATTTGAAAGCAGTAAAGATCCAACAGATCTTACCGCTATCATTTACATTTGGTCATTTAACTGACTGTTTATTATGACCGTCACTAGCGAAGCTAGCGAAGCGGTCATATAGGGATTGTCAAAGGTTTTTTTTTTTTTTTTTTTCGTCATCTACTTCCTGAATTTTTGGTCAACGGTACCCGGGACACCGAACCACCGGGGCACATGACATTTGGTGGGTATGTAGCCCCACTAGACTTTTACGGAAAAATTTCGTTTCGTCCCCGGGGGCCACTCCCCGAACCGCAAAAAAAGCAGTTTTTCCTAAATAACTACCTGAACCGTGGCACTGAGGATGAAGAATCTTTTATGGTATGTTGGTCTCAAGGACCCACATCAACCTGGCCCATAATCACTCATTTGTGATTTGCACCCCCCCAGTAAAAAATAGAATTGCAATATTATTCTGCTTTAATCGCCCCTATCTTCAGTTAAAATGTTCAGAACTGCACCAAATTTTATGTGTATGATTGACCTGGCATTCTCTGGGGGTATGCCAAGTTTCGTAGAATTTCATCCATGGGGGGGTCTAAAAAAAATTAGGTTATGTGTACATTTAGTGACTGTACACTCATTGGCCTGTAGATGGCGGTGCACACATATACACATGCACACACACACAGGCACCCACATACTATCGGTATTTGAACGGCCGATACATAATTACACATTCAGTAGGATTAAAAGAAAGCCAAATATTCATCATCATCATCATGGCTGCATTTCCAGTATTGGCGATAAGTAGTCGTTTGTCCACTTGATGGCGCATCGTTGCAGTGAGACGCAATTTTGTTGGAAGTTAAAAGTGGGTTGGAAAAACAACGGACGCTTCCTACAGGACCGCAGAGAACGTCTAATAAGGATAGGACGATGTTAACATGAAATGTAATTCCCATTTGTTCTTGATGCCGAAATAAATCTGAGGATGTTTATCGGACATGCTTGGTTTTTACTGCAGGTACCTTAATCTTATAATATCAATAAGGACCTAGGTAGGCTAATGTTACCGTTAGCGTTGGTTGAGTGATGGAGGCCAATTTGATTGATTGCATTTGTAGAAAACTATAAATGCGGTTATATATACCAAGCAAATTGATAGCAGCACTGTAATTGTATCTTTCGACTGTCATTTGTTGCACGTGCTACAAAAATCATTCTGTGCAATGGAAGATTTACCAACCACCGGTCTGATACAGTTTTGCTTGCGTGCAGGGTGTGAGAGGGGAATCGATGTGCTTTGATTCCAGCTTGGTAGTTGTAGTCTGTGAAATTAAAAAGCACGTGTGTGTGAAGTATCCAAACAATTACACCTTCATTTCATTATGGCTGCTTTAGCAACACACCTTAAGCTACTGTGTAGTGGGTCCCATTTAGAAGTGGCTACTTTCCTTGACTCATGGAGCTGCGTGAATTTTATTACAACTTCTCGCCACGATATGGCAGTTTAAGTCCGCTTGATACTGTAAGGCGTAAGCCATTGGTTTCCAAAGGAGATTTTATTTGTGTCGCCAGCATAGCCTATTGACAATTTATGTTGTAAATGCCTACCTTATAAGCCTACCTGTAGCTTAGGGACGCTAACAGCTTTCTATTAGGATCTAGTTTGTTAGTTACAGTTTTGTCATAACTCCCTGATGCATTTTTGCATTTAGAATAGCCAGAGCGTGGATATCTCAATTGGAAAATTAAACAATATCGGGTGCCTATGGACTATCTGCCCGCTATTTATTTTTTGCTTTCTTAAAAGATTGAGCTTGGTCTGGTGAAAGCCAGACTAGCCATGGACCTCAGTTACACAATGCAAGGGAACATGAATCAGCCTATATTTGCAACGGTAACAATAACGGACAACAGCTCTTCAACTTTGGCTCGTTAAAATGTGTATGAACAGTCCAGCGACGCATTTCATCAAGGCCCATTTGGACATGTCAGTTATTTGCACCACTGGTTAGATGTAAAACAGCATTTCGTTTCAGACTACTGTTACTTAATTTGTGCATTGACACAAAGTATCACATGAACTAAAGATGACTAAAATCTTATGTAGAAGAAGAAACATTCACAAAAATCCATCCATCCAAAAAAAAATTACCTTTGTTTTGATAGCTGTTGAAAACGGCATGGAACTGACAGAGATGTTTTTGTTTATAAATAAATAAATAACATTATGCTGATACCTTTTGCTTTTCCCAAATACAATGTAGCCTACAGGTGTAAGTGACCTTTCATCAATCCAGTTGCAATGGATGAACAGTGATGAACTGCCCTACTTGTGATTGTTTAGAGATTTTAAAGGTTTTATAACAATGCTACATCTTCTTTTCTACAATCTATTCACCTTTTCAGCACCAGTAGGCTACTTTCTGTGCAGCCGCACACACACACTCAGGCATGCCAAACAAGCATACACAAAAGTTTCAAGAGTGGGGGATGGAGTAAAAGATGGAGACAAATTGAAGTGTGATTTATTTTCGCGGAACGGATGTACAGGACTGAGCGGCGGTCATATTTTGTACCGCTATGCGGTACATCTAGTTTAAAGCGACTTACAGCAATAAAGGTAGAATACAAGTACAGTGCCACTAGGATATTGCTGCAGCAATAAGTGCTCACATAATAGAATAACTGTTCAAGTGAAGTCAAGGGCGGGAGAAGAGGGATAGTCAGGAGAGGGAAGACGGTAGTGGTCAGTGCTAGATTATGTCCAGCTGTTAGTAGTGCTAAGAGAGGACGTACTCTCGGATCATACTAAATATGGCAGGTGAATTGGACCTTTACTGATTTTGACATTGTCCTATAAATAATGTATGTAATAGACAGCAAATGTCATCTTGCAGAAGGTATAAGTGAAATGGCCATGGAAAGTAGAAAACATGAATTATAGATGTTTAAAATTCCAATCTGTTTTTGGTTTACACTAGACTTACCTTTTGTGATCTTCCATCAATGTTTTGTGCTAGGCTTAAGGAGTGAATGCCTAGTTTCATTCTATCAAATTCCATTTCACTACACACCAAACATGCAATATAACTTCTTTTCGTCTCAAAGCTATTATCTACTCACCGTATCAAAGTTTCAGTGGCGCCACCACAACTGCTCCAGATGGTAAAGGTGCTTGTTGACTTTAACTCCCAGCTTTCACAAATCCAGAAGATTCATCTCCTGCTTTCTCCTCTCATCTGTCCTTGCCTGTGACACTAAACCAGAGAGCGAAGATCATGGGTTTTCCTCTCTGTTTTCTTTTTTTTAATGTGAGGAAATTTACAAGGTGGGAGGGGGGGTTGGTGGGGACTGGTCTCTACTTGCACTGATGGCAAGAGGCCAAACTAGGGCACAACAAAAAACGAAACTTGTCATGGCAGCCACCGTCGAGGTGAATGTTGGCTCAGCAGTTCATTCCATCCTTTTACAGGAAACCATCAATGCTTTCATAATTAAGAATAGGCTCTGGGTGTGATATCATGTTCACTATCTCTATAAAATGCAATTGTACAGACACTCTTGAAAACGTCACACAAATGTGCAGCTTCCGTTTTACTTAATTGGAAATTGTGATAACATATAAAAATTTCTTCATGTATTCCTCCTGTTATTATAAACACTTGGGATTGTTCAGGGCTGTTTCAAAACAACAAAGGACATAATGCATTGAAAAAGCACCAGCTACAAAATAAGATTTCAAATGTGTATGGGGCAGGGACACTTCTCTGAAGAGATGATCAGACCTGTTGGGTGCAGACAACTGGGGCGTTTCATGGGGGCATCACAGGTTTACCTTCAGAGGTTCCTCTGATTTCCAGGAACGGTGTTGTTGGATTGATACAGCTGGAGTGGGGGTGTGCCACCGGTGTTCCGGAAAATTAACGACCAAGGAGCGGGGGTGTGAAACTGAGACTTAAAACATATTGTGACATTTCTCTGTTGCATGGCCTGTTGTGGTATGTCATGGCCTGTGGGAAAATTTAGGAAAGACAGACAATATCTGATCTTACTCAATAACCTCAGTGTTTCACACTCGAACATCTTTTGATCACTGACCAAATATAATCTATATCTATATAGAACCTAGGTGTTTTCCTAGATTCTTCTCTGACTTTTAATAAGCAAGTCAACAGTGTTGTCAAGGGAAGTTTTTACCAACTTAGGACAATAGCAAAGCTCAAGTCTTTTAGAAATCCTTATACATGCCTTTATTTCCTCTAGGCTTGATTATTGCAACTCACTGTATGTAGGTGTAACTAAATCTACTCTAAACAGACTCCAGCTGGTCCAAAATGCTGCAGCCAGATTACTGACTGGATCTAAGAAACGTGACCACATTTCATCTGTGTTGGCTAAACTGCACTGGCTTCCTGTGGAACAAAGAATTAATTTTAAAATTCTTTACATGGTTAGACCTCATTAGACCTCTTCGATTATCTTCCCCGTGTCTTCTTTGTGTTTCTTCTGCCTCTCTTAAATCCAAAGGTGGCAGAGCTTTCTCTATATGCTCCCCAGCTTTGGAATAGCCTTCCTGATGTGAAATCCTGCCCCACTAGTTTTAAATCCAACCTGACCTACCTCTTCTCCCTAGCTTTTAACACTCCCTGACTCCCTCACCTCTCCCTTTTTTTATATGTTTATATGTATGTATATGTATTATTGTTATTATTATTATTATTATTATTTTATGTAAAGCACTTTGGTGCAATGCTATTGCTTTGAAATGTGCTATATAAATAAATTTGACTTGACTTGACTATATCTATTTATCTATCTATCTATCTATCTATCTCTAGATATCTATCTACGAGTTCGACAGTTTTTCAAAACCGTTCTGAACCGTTTCAGTTTCCAACCCTTTCATCTATCTAAACTCTGTCTATTTCCTTCACTTTGGCTCTATCTAGTGGTTTAACATGGAAACAAGCACAGACACTTTCTTCAGTGAACACATGGCAGTTAAGGAGGATGTTTTTAGAAGACACTTTCTTCAGTGAACACTGACAGTTAATGAGGATGTTTTTAGAAGAGTGCAGAAATATGTAATTCTAACACTCATGATTACAGTTTTTCTCAGTCGCTTTGGTGCTTTTTTCAGATCAGAATGAAAATTCTCATAACTATTAGTTCAACCTCCACAACATTTAGTCATTTGTGCACATCATAGTAACAATTTCTCCTTCCTCTGAACAAATTGCAAATACTTTTGGACATGTATCAGTTGCTTTCATACAATTCTCTGCTGTTTTTTAACATTATCATTTGCTTATGTCATGTCAGTCAAAATGAACTATACTTATGAATGCTGAATAGTCGTTCCCAATAAAATTAATAGTCTTCATTTCATTGCTTGAGTCATTACATACAAAATTGTTGAACTAGTTATCAAATTCTGTCACAATGCTGTAGAATTGCAAAGAGCATACAGTAAAAATGTACGTATTCAGTGTCTTGTACTCACTTACTCACCTAACTACAGCAATGTGTAACTTTACTGTAGTTTTTAAATGGCTGTGCAAGTGCTGTATAGTGCTGTCTTGAGCATGTTCAGGTAGTGTCACCGAAGTTCTGACCTTTTTTGCATTGGAAAACACTGAGAGAACTGTCATAATGAAAACATGACAAAGCCATTTGACTATCTTGTTCATAAACGATGGTGTCAAGACTTCTAATTTTGATGACACTGACAGTTTCATTGACATGAATACCTGCTTTTGAGGAATGGACTATCCATTTTGAGCAAGTGACGTGCTTTTGCAGGTCATCCACTATGTTTTGCAGTTTGCACTAATTGTTTTGAGAATTGCACTAACTGCTGTGCAAATGTTAATAGTGATGTGAGAAAAGCACCAAAGCGACTGAGAAAAACTGTAAGATCAGATATTGTCTGTCTTTCCTAAATCGTCCCACAGGCATATGAAATACCACAAGAGGCCATGCAACAGAGAAATGTCACAACATGTTTTAAGTCTCAGACATTTACATTGATTATGGCGTTATAATTTATTTGCCTCGGGTGTACTTTGGAGTGGGTAAGACTGTTTTTAGTAGCGGGGTAACATACTGATTACTTGCGCTAGCCTAGCAACTGTGAACTTTGCAACTAAGGACTTGATGAAACATTTTGAAAACGGTCTCCACTGATAAATATCACACTTGCTAACTTGGAAATGAGGTCCTATGTCCAAAATCATGAACCACCTCTTTAAAGGAGAATTACGGCCATTTTTCACATAGATGTCTGTTTCTCGAGGTCACCGTTGACCTCAAGAAACAGAGATCGATGTGAAAAATGGGCCATAATTTTCCTTTAAGTCATTCCACCACACAGTTGTCATCAATTACAGTAATACTGGATGACATATAAAGTCCTGTAAGGAATGTTATTACATGTTTTTAATGCAATACTGGTATTATTTGCATGTAATAATGTAGGCTAACTAAGTGTATTTTATTATTACATGTCAAATCAACTCAATTTTATCTGAATAAGGAACATTAGTTAATACATTTATCAGAATAAGCATTAGGGTTGCAAAGGGGCAGAAAATATACAGTAAATTTCCGGAAACTTTCCATGGGAAGTTAAAGCTGCAGTTACTTAGCCAAAATCTTTAATGTTTACAACTCTCATGCCCCTCCCCCACTACCACCGAGCACCCTCTCATCGAGTTTGTGCTAGTCAGTGCGCACCAGACTGCACCAGACTGTGATTGACAGTCAGATCTCACAAGGCCCTGCTCTGATTGGACCAGACGAACCGGGAGCTGTGGATTTTTGCAAAACAAATAACAGGCTCTAGGTGGAGGTAGAAGTGCGTTTTTTCTCTAAAACTGGTTGATTTATGTTGTTCTGTCGGAGCATAGCGTCGGTTTCAGTTTATATGATAAAAAAAATCTTGCTAACTGCAGCTTTAAGCAGGGCAACTGGAAATATTCCAAATTGGAAACTTTAATGGAATTAAAGGAAATTATGGGAATTAATGGGAATTTAAGGGAATTAACTGGGAATTTGGGGTAATTCATACAAACTGTTTCATATACAAACATTAACATTTTGTTTCATAATAAGCAATACGATTTGTTTGTTCGTATTTTCGCTAAGCTTAGCATACAAAGCTAGCTAGCATACTAGCGGGAATCCCATTCTCTGCTAATGGTTTACTAACGTGCTAAGCTAGCAACACTGAAACCACTGCCCAAGATACACCACCGCCACTCAACAAAATCCTATTGGTTGGAACATTGACTGACTATCGCTTTGTGACATAGACCTAAGTTTGTGACATAGACATAAGTCCCGTCTCCGAAACATCCGGATCCACCCAACTTCCGGGCGTCGAATGTCTATGGGAAATAACATGGCGTTTGGAAATATCATACCTGTCAAACATCTGTAGGTGGCGAAGTAGAAAAAAATGGTGAGCCGATTGGCCTACACACTTCTGCCATCTAGTTTCCACTGGATTTTTTGATTGTCGGTGCCGTTAAAGTAGAAATATATCAGTATAGCACTAAGCTAACGCACGCTTCGGACGCCGCGACTCCCGCGGCAATGTTTCATAGTTTGTCTTCACCGAAATGGAGTTTGTGGCACCAGAGCCTGTCTACAGAGGTGGCACTAACCCTGCGTGAAATCGTCATGTTTGATAGGTTGTTAATACATTCTAAAAATGTTACTGTTCTGATCAAGGTCATGCAAAATAAAGCTATCGACTTAATACGACTGCCTCTGATTCCTAGTCTGCTTATTATTATCTGTTTTTGGTGAAAAAAAAAATCTCATCTCGTCATGTCTTTAGTGTCTTTGTCGGCGATTTCTTTCTTTTTCAAATATCTCAATAACAGCCAACAAACTCTCAGCACAGTCAAACCAAAGTTAAGTCGTGTTGAAAAGAGGCTGAACCTTGCAAACGATTTACCAGAGACGGTTGATAAAGTTAACTATAGAATCTTTGGATTTACTTTTAGACCACTGAAATCACGTGTGAATCACATGTGAAAATGACCATCACGTTAGGTTATTACTGGTTGTGAGCGAGATCTAACGCCCTCCTCCACCCGCGTACATCGGAACTAGCTCCCGGTTAGCATTAATAATCGTTTACTTTAACGGCACCGACAATCAAAAAATCCAGTGGAAACCAGATGGCAGAAGCATGTAGGCCAATCGGCCCACCAGCTTTTTCTACTTTGCCACCTACAGAGTTTGACAGGTACGATTTTTCGAAACGCCATGTTATTTCCCATAGACATTCGACAACCGGAAGTTGGGTGGATCCGGATGTTTCGGAGGCGGGACTTATTCCGGAGAGGTCTATAGCCTACACCCATTTAAATGAGGACAAAAGTGACAACAAGCCCATGGGCAACTCTTCTCGCAAACTTCCCCCAGTTTCACACCAGTTATTCCCACATAAGATGAAGTTTTCACTGGGATTTTGTTTTCTCCCATACACATTGGGGCCCGCGTAGCGCTCTCGCACCTGGGCCCACCATTGGTTTGTTTGAGGGCAGCCATGGCCTACTGGTTAGCACTTTGGACCTGTAACCTGTAACCGGAGGGTTGCCGGTTCGAACCCCGACCAGTAGGCACGGCTGAAGTGCCCTTGAGCAAGGCACCTAACCCCTCACTGCTCCCCCCGAAAATGCTGTTGATGCAGGCAGCTCACCGCGCCGGATTAGTGTGTGCTTCACCTCACTGTGTGTACACTGTGTGCTGTGTGTGTTTCACTAATTCACGGATTGGGATAAAAGCAGAGACCAAATTTCCCTCACGGGATCAAAAGAGTATACTTATACTTATACTTTATACTTACATGGACGCACCATAGGTTTCCTTTATGTCTAGCTATGCTGATTGCTGTGTGCATGTGAGTGACATATGTGCAGGGTAGAAATTTGACTGAAATTGCATTAAATTTAGGTTGTTTTAACTAATATTATGCTGCAAGATGGGGTTTTGTCCACTACAGTTCCCTGTTATAGACTAACTTGCCATATAAAAAAAATCCCAGTTTATTCCCATTAATTGCCCTTTATTCCTGTTAATTCCTGTATATTCCCGTTAATTCCCATGGCAAGTTTCCAACTTTGAAAATTCCTGGAATTTTGCAACCCTAATAAGCATTAGCATTAAGGAGACATACTGTACGTGCATAAAAAATGGTATAAGCCGACATGGTGGTATGTATTGTACATTATACATGATACAAAGTATATAGTGGATTAAATGGGGAGAATCAGTATAAGTATAAGTGATGGCATTTGTTTATAATGGGTAAATAGGCTAGCCTGACGAGCCAGACCCACATTAAAATGTAGGGTCTGGGCACTCACTGTTTGCAGTGCTCAGTCCGAGGGGCGGGATAATCGGTTGTCTTTCAAATTCCCTCTGCACGCAATAGGACAGCGCTGTGAGTCCCATGCGTTTCCCACCAGCGGAGCTAGTTGGCTAGTTCAAACTTTTGCCAACTTAATAAAAGCTTAACTCGTGTCACACTGTTCGCCAACAGCAACATTATCTTATTTGTTTTCAAGTAGCAGGGAATTCAAGCCAACTCTGCCATCAATCATTATGTTCAGCCCGCCTAACGACTCTATACACGATTTGATTGGCCTGATAGAAGTTTAATTTTTCGAGCTCACAAGCAAACGGAGAGTTGCTAGACTAGCCGCTAGGGTGCGTCTAGGCTATAAATAGGCTGCACACAGTAGATAGATAGATAGATAGATAGATAGATAGATAGATACTTTATTGATCCCCAAGGGGAAATTCAAGGTCTCAGTAGCCTACAGACATCTCACACAACATGCACTTACAGCAGAAAGGGTAAAAATAAGTATATAACAAAACTCCACTGTACAATAGAGACAGTAGAAGATAAGAAAAACTAACAAAACTAAATACTAAATATACTATATAAATCCACAGTGTGCTTGAGGATGATCAAGCACGAGACGCTTGCAGTGACAGGGCCGGGACTGGCCTGTAGTTCTGTGTGCACGGTAAGGTGCTCAAGAGAGTGAGTGTCATGGTGTAGGTGCAAAAAGCAGTCCAACAGTAGTCCAACAGTGCAACAGTGCAAGAGTAAGGTCTAGAGACCAGCATAAATAATATGGACAGATAAGAGAGTAATGTATAGTGTAGACAAGGTAATATAAGAACTATGTCAGTGCAAGAATAGGTTGAGGTAATAGGGTTACAGCCATTCAGTATTGAAGCAGAAGCCCTTGGTCATGTGTGCTAATATAGCATGAAAACAGTGTAGCAGTAGAACAGTAGTAAGACATTAGGCTGTGGACAGTAGTAAAACAGTAGTGGGCAGTTGGTACTCAAACATGGAGAGGGTGGAGAGGCAGACAGACTATGCAGAGAAGTCTATCTCTCCTCTTCCCTTAAGTGAAGCATTGAACATGTTCAATGGCCCTGGGGACAAATGACTTCCTTAGCCTTTCAATTCTGCATGGCAGTAAGCAAAGTCTCCAGCTGATCAAGCTCTTTTGCTTTATAATAGTGCTGTGGAGTGGATGACATTCATTGTCCAAGATGTTGATCAGTTTGCTCAGGGTTCTTTTATCTGATATTGAAGTGATGCACTCCAGTTCAGCCCCCACGAGTAAGTAGACGTATAATGAGGATAGAATTTAGCATGAAAGTTTTGGTGGGATTGGGCAGCTGTAAGCAAACAGTTTCTTCAAGTATCAGGAAAGACTGCAACCTCATCATTCTGTGGTGAAGGTCCACAGTAGGAGCTTAGGTCAAAAGTAAAAACTAATGACACTAATGACTCCATCTGGCCATACAAATAGCAGATCAGTTAATGCATTTTTCATGATTTGCATCAATATTCTTCGTGCCTGTGTGATCACCAACACATACTTTAATGTGAGTGTAAACCAAACTAAGTTGCACAACACTAAACCATTTTAATCATCTGTTGGCTTTGGGCAAATCTCCCTTTCGTTTGTGGAATTCTGTGACAGCTGCATCTGAGAGAGGTTTATGTGGTCAGACAAAGAGCTGAAGGATGTTGGAGAGTCTTGAGCCCCTTTCATGTGTGTGGGTATGCATGTGTGACCACAGATATAGATGTAAAACTGAAAGGCAATGAGTCATGCACCACTGATGGTTTCAGAAATGAGGAAAAAGGCTCTCATAGAGCCACCTGGCTTCTGAGGCTGACATAGCTGCTCTGCGGGGCATAACTATCAACTACAAATGTACATAAAAGTGTTCGCAATGACATAGATGATATGTAATAATATCTTTATATTTAAGATTATCCATCCATTCATCCATCAAAAACAGGAATAGTCTGGCTTAAAGGGTATTGTAAAATATTTAAACACTGTTTCAGCACCATAATATCTTAATGATGGAGTGCTATGGAGTGAAATACATTCGCTAGGGTTAAACTGCAGACCAATCACAAAAAGGATAGTCATGTGTGAGGAACAGTAGGCCTAATCTCCTCTAATCAAATACAGTCAGTCATTTAGCCACTGATGGCATTACCGATCACACTAAATTATATTGTTAGATTCAATCACTAGGACTTCAGTGACTAGGACTTCTAATCTCCAAACACCACTCCCTTTACTTCACTTTGAAAATCTGCTGCAAAAGTGATTTTAACCCTATGATTAAACAGAAACCGTGGGCCAAAACCAATGTACCTTCAACTCTGGAAAGCCAGAAGATTAAATAAACTGTTGGCTGTCAGTGACACCTCAACTACTCACTCGTCTGTAACTGATTTGTTTAGGCTTTGAGAGGAGATAGAAGTGGAAAAACGTCATTAACCACTAATAAGGCAACACAAAATGTAGGCTACTGGAGCCAGTGCTGTGGCATTCACACATGCTTCACATTTTTTGTCTTCTTAAAAATGTGTCGCTCAAAAACCATTTACACTAGGTAGGCCTATGTCCAAAAATCTCTCCACAAAAACTATTTGGGACCTGATCAATGTGTCATCATTGAATGACACAAGCTATTTGGAGTAGCCTACATCAAGTAGGGTAGCTTAGCTCAGGGGTTCCCAAACTTTTCCACGACAAGGCCCCCCAAATACCACTAAGTTCTGGCCAAGGACCCCCTTGATGTGTTATTAAACCCATCGACAATACTACGGCAAATGTAAAAATACATTAAGCTAATCTTAATAGTTATTTTAGCCACAAGCACTATGCGATAGAGCATACAGTGTGTAAAAATTGTATTTGGGGCTTTCTGCTATATGAGAGCTATCACTCTACTATTATTCACAGTCATTATCATGGAAAATATAATGTCCAGATATGCGACACAATATTATAATGACATTGTATAACAACCCTCATAGTAATAGGTTTTTTAATTATTTTTTATTATTTTCAAATGTGTTTATTTGTTCCTTTTATTTTTCCTTCCAACTTGCTGAGGCCCCCCTGGCACCCCCTCACGGCCCCGGCCCCCACTTTGAAAACCACTGGCCTAGCTGAATGAGATTCACTCTGTCTTTGAACTGAATGAGCATAGGCCTATCTGTGCTGCGCTTTGGTCTTTGGTCTGGTGACACAGGTTTGCACATGTTTCAAGGACATTGCTTTCCTTGTCTAATCTTTCATGCTTAAATCCCAGAGTAGCCTAGGCCTACAGAAAGAAGTGTTAGTAAACCAAGGGCCATTAGACTCTGACTCTGATGTGCCATTTAACTTTCAGATAGAGAACATTTTTATTTGAGATTTAAGGCATAACAAATGTTTACAGTTTCATCTGGTTAATACAGTTAAATTGAATTGAATATGTGATAAGTCCGAGGATGACCAAGTCCATGCTGGTCCTTATCCAAATGTAATGTGTCTCAAGAAGAGCATGTGGGCCTAGTCCTAAGTAAAATTGTAGCAATAGTGCCTACCATAAAGTAGTTTAAATGAAGCCCAATTTATGTCACTTTCCGAAAAAAAGCCTGTCATCATAATTTCTTTTGAACAAAAATCAATAGCCTACCAGCCAATTTGACTATTGTATCGCGATTATCGCCCCCCAAAGCAAGAGATGAGATTAACCCCCAAATCTAATCTAATTTTTACAATAGGTTTTATTTCCAATATGTTATCAAATTGGCTAAGTTTTAACTGATCAGCAGCCCTTCAGTTACCAGTCTGCTTTAGGTAGAACACTATGTTAGTAATCAGAGACTGACGTGACTGGATACGATTGGAGGTTGGTTCTCCTATATAGCTGACAGACTTCAGTTCCACCCTTTCGCCAGTTGAGTTTCATTACCAGCTTCTGCACCACACAGGGCAGACGGGAATACAAACACAAGTAAGTAGCTAGTCTAAATATTTCGCAATCTAGCCACGTAGGTTGTATATGAGAAGACCCATTTAGCGTCTTATTCACAAGAGAGGAACATTATGTTCTGTTTGAATGATAACCAAGTACGGTTACACTTTCTTCACTGAATTACTCCGGTTTTGACTCCATGTTAATCTCTTCACAGTGTAACGTTACTGTTTCGCCCTGTCTTAATGCCTACGTGGACTTTTAAGTAAGACAGTTGGGTACATTACCACAGTGAAATACGGCACCGCTGTCATTAACGTTACGTGGCTGCGTTATATAGAGATCACAAGTGTAGACGTTGACACTGCTCTGTTTTGATTTTATTCGATAGACCTTTTCTTTCTCTCAGTATGGATAGCTAATCTAGCTAGCATAAGTTTACAAATGGAGTCAATCTGAGTACATTGCTAGCCGCCTAACTAGCCAGCTAGCAGCCAGCGACGTGTCACCACCGCGCACGCGCAAGTTAAAGTTTATACGAGTTTTATTAGCTTACTAGCTACATATGGCAGAACTGCCTAAAGTTTCGCAGATACTGTGGATCGAGGCTTCGTGGGTCGCTTTGATAATTCTTTGCTGTTTAACTAAGGTTAACTTCAGAGAGCGAGACTACTTTTGCCCGTTTTGTCGATTCTCTTGCGAAATGGCCATCGTCACATTTCGCCCTAGCCTGTTAGCTGGTTAGCAAACTTGGCTAACCTTCTAGCCAAATAGTTGACGTAGCATACTTCCAGTGGTAGGAGTGAAGTGTATTGGCTTATTAGCATGATCATCCGTCCGTGTTTTAACACGGGTTGATTGCCAAACTTGCCCAACACTGAGACCCCTATTATGCAAACCAGTATAACATCGACAGATGTCATTGACGGTCCCTATTCATTCCCACAATTCTACGCAGTATTTCATATGGCCACGTTAAAAGGGGAGAGGTGCTGCTAGGCCAGTTGGTCTCGACTTAGCCAAGTCAGCTAAGTCGCCGCTCCTTCAATTGTATCAGTTCCATCGTCGTAGAAACAACAAAAAAATGTACATTTTCTGAGCGTGATTGACAGCCCTTGAGCTCGTATTCTACATATTTAGGCGCATATTTCCTAATGATTAATAGGTCAAGGTTTCATGTGGGACATTACATAATGTATTGGTTAGTGTATTGACTAAATTACTCTAACATTAATGCATATTTAAGTCGAAATACGTGGTGGAACAATACATTGTGTCACTATTTGACCTTCTACGTTTTGTTATAATGGTAATTATGCAAGAACCTTTCTTGCAATAATATGATAACGTTGGTTTCATCAAAACTAATCAATTAAACTGATATGTATTTAAATCAAGATATTCAATCAAAACAATGCAGTTTGGTGGTCATTTGGAGTAAGGAGTTGCTCAGATTCAATTCCATAGGTTGCAGCCACAATCAGATGGGTTCATGTTTTGTAGTGTTTTCTTAATTTCATAATAAATGGACAATATCAGAGTTGCCAAAATGTATCAGTCTGACGGCAGTTTGAGTGACTATCGGATATTCTGGCCCTCTATTATTTCTGCTTGGGTGGTGTGTAGTGCGTGACATTTAGCTGTTTGCACAGTGGCGGTGTGATCAGCTTTTTATACAGCTTTAGTCCTCTAAACAAACAAAATCATCCATCTCATTCTATCAGTAGATGATGCCACATTTCAAAAGGATTGGTTTCCCTTGAGGAATGTTTTGGTGCTAATTGGCTCGTTTTTGCTTTTCAGGCAAAAGCTGGCAGGCTGACACGATCGGACAGCTTTACAGGACGGATTATCTGGTAACTGACCATTTAGCTGGTAAGGTCCTACGCCCCAACCCGGCAACGTTTTAATCTCCCCACCCTTTCCACAGCCAGTCTCCTAATCTGCTCCATTTGGAAGTTGCAGGGCTGCAAGGAGTCACATATCCCATAGCTGCACCCTCTGTGTAGTTTGTGTACGCAGAACACTTGTTTACTGAAATTTGAGTGTTTGCCAATCCCTAAAAATTTGTGTTTCAATGACTGACCAAGTGATTGAAATGAAAAATGTTATACTGGTGGTGATTTAAAATATATATATATATATATATAATATATATTTATTTATTTGTATAATGTACAAAATCTTGTAAATGGCATGTAGGGAGTGCAGACCTGGCCATTTTGTGTCTCAAGTCCAGCCCACCTCCTCCCATGTTACGTTTTTATGAAAAGCCTGTTGAGTGCTCAATCTGGCTCAGGAGGCCTTTCTAGAGAGAGCGCGTGTGTGTGTGAGAGAGAGAGAGCTGTATGTTTGCTGGTGTGTTTGAGACGGAGAGTGCTGTATGTGTGCTGGTGTGTGTGAGGTGGAGAGTGCTGTATGTGTGAGGGGGTGTGTGTGTGTGCTATGCCGCTGTGCCTCGAGACTTCAGGAGACCTACAGAGGAAGAGGCCCCAGTAAGGGAGCGTAGAACAAGCATGCTAATGCAGACTGGCTCCTTTCTCCCTGTTACAGGATCCCACTGCCTATTTGGCTGTGAACATGCACACACACACACACACACACACACACACACACACACACACACACACACACACACACACACACACACACACACACTACAACTAACCAATGGGAAAGTCACGTGCTGAACACCTCCTGCATGTGCCGTTGACATGGAAGACTGCAATCATGATAGTCATGGGTGTCATTAACTGCGTGGAGATTTCTTTATGGCGCTGTTACTCCCCCATCATTTGTTGACGTTGGGGTTTTTGGTGTATCAGCACGTGGGCTGTACATAGATTGTCTTTACTATGATGATATGTTTATGCTTTGCTTTTGGATTTTGGATTATATTTTTATATGTGAATGGTTGTCGACTATAATGTGAGGCTGAAGAGGACGCAATGTACTGAAAATGATACAGCATCAGTGTTTGAGTTTGATTTCATGTTTTGAGATTTTAGTACGACTCGTTGGAGTCCTGGAAAAGATTCCCTGTACACTTCCATTCCACCCACACTGCGGTTTCACCGAATAGGGGTTAGTGGGGGAAATCCTCTTAACCTAGAATCTCATCCGTGGAGCTTCCAGGTTTATAATTAGACCAGGGCTGGGACTGTAAACTTAAAGGGGTGTTCTTGATTAAAAGGCTTCAGAAATCTTCTCATACTCTAGTAGTGGAGCTGGGGTGTAACCAAATCTAGTCAACTTAAATGCAAGAAGATATGTCCTTGTTAACTGCAACTGACTCCTCTGATGAAGGAAGTGTTGGCTCAGCAACTTTTCATGAATAGGTGTAGCATATAGTGCTAAACCCAGATTAGATAATTGCTGGCGAAAAGTCAAGGTCTGAAACGACTGATAATAACCATTTCGCAATAATCTGTGTTTGTTTTTGTTTGGAAGGGACAGACAATGTGCATGTGGGTTGAGCTTTATGATTCAATGGAACTTTTGCTCTTTTTTTTTCAACCCCACCCACTCTGTTTTTCCTTCCCTCTTCTGCTTCCTTCGGTTTTCTCCCTCCCCTTCCACAGTGGCACACTCGGACTCCGTGTAAACGTGGGATTTCGACCATGAGCTCAGTCGCTGTACTTACGCAGGAAAGCTTTAATGAGCACCGCAGTGGTCTCCTGCCAGAGCAGGTTGCAGGTAAGCACAAAGTACACGTTATTGCCAGTTGTACTCCCCGGTCACGCCCAGCCCCCCTCCCCAAGTAGTTCACCAGTACCAGACTAGAAGTTCGGACAAAATGGACGCTGAAACATTTTAATAAGAAAGGCATGGGTTGGGCCTTCAGCCAGCAGTTGCTATGGTTATGGAACTGGAGAACTGTAGTCTGCCATTTGGACCTGAGGGAGTATTTACTCATTCTCCTTCGTTGTCCACCTAAAATGGATACATTCTTGTGTCCTGTTCAGAATAATAGACGTTAGAAAAATGTTTGGATAATTCTAAGCATTCAGGGGACTGCAGTGAGTGCTAGCACCCAAGGGCAATTTCTGAACTTTTTAATTGGCTCCACACTTCCAAGCTGTCTCACTTGCAGTCTTTGGCTCAGTAAACTGAGCTGGATGTTAGTTCTCAAGCCACTCAGTTTGAAGTAGAATTGTCAGCTGTAAAAGGCATTATAACATTTAGGATAACACTTTGAAAGGGAACTGAAACTTATAATTTGGTTATTTACCGGCAAGTTTTTTTTCCAAAGTGACTTGAATTCATGCCATCATAGGTCATCACAATTGCTCCTAGAGTACAGGCAAATTAAAAGAAGTTGCATTTAAAATAAAAGATTATATCAGGTCCTGAACATATTGTAGAATGTAAAATACAATCATGCTTAGTTGGGGAAAACTACCATGTATAGACAAGTAGGGGCTAGCTTAGTATGGGTACGCTCAAGGGTGAGGTGCTTGGACTGTGGGGTGACGAAGCCTCACATGGTTCACCATGCCGGCTGTTGGCTGAAAAAATGGAAACCCTGATAACTGTTGGCCCAGTTCCCATATTCATATCATAGGCTGCTGTTTCTCTGTTGAGCGCCCCGTCGTCCCTATTTTAATAGCTGTTCTTGCAGGGCCAAGCGGTGCTGGAGATGAGGACCTCCCCACCTACAAGGATGCCTTTCCCCCTCTGCCTGAGAAGGCCTCATCTCCCGAGGGGACCCAGGAGGCTGGCAATGCCTGGACATCTAAGATCCGGCCTCTCAAGTCCTCAGTCATCACCCAGGTACGGGACAATGTTGCATGTTTAGTACTTCTGCGATTTGGCCATGCCAGATCCATGAAGACCGTTTTATTTTTTGTTGAGCAGAAGAAACTCCGACGGCATCTGTCTGATTTGCTGAGATGTATTGGGGAGATAATGGAAATATTTGTGGGTCAAAACCCACTTTTGTATGGTAGGATAGTTTGTTGTTAAGTCATTGTGTGAAATTGTTGATTCATTCAACTATTCATTCAGTTGACTCATTCTTTTATTATCCTTTTGTTGGGAAGGTTTTCCATGTGCCTTTGGAAGAGCGAAAGTACAAGGACATCAATCAGTTTGGTGAAGGGGACCAGGCCAAGGTGTGCGTTGACATCATGCACAAGACCGGAGCCCACCTGGAACTCTCCATGGCTAAGGACCAGGGTCTCTCCATCATGGTGTCTGGGAAGCCAGACGCCGTCATGAAGGCCCGCAAGGAGATTGTGTCCCGACTGCAGACTCAGGTGAGTTCCCTGTTTTCTTGTGTTACCATCATCTGTTTCAGTTGCTGCTACAGTCATACATAATGCCAAAGCTTTCAAGACCAAGTAAAAAGTTACACATCTTCAGTTGGCTTACTGTCGGCATCTCTTCCATTTTGTTTCTCAAAGGCTTCAGCTACTGTGGCCATCCCCAAGGAACATCATCGCTTTGTCATCGGCAAGAACGGGGAGAAGCTGCAGGAGCTTGAGCTGAAGACTGCCACTAAGATCCAGATCCCAAGACCCGACGACCCCAGCAACCACATCAAGATCTCCGGAACCAAGGAAGGCCTGGAGAAGGCCAAGCATGAGATCCTGCTCATCTCTGCTGAGCAGGTTAGCCACTCATACATGTGTTCTGATTGCAGCTGTACCTGTTGTGATGTAAACAGTGAAGTATAAAATGGTTGTCAGTAAAAATTAGTTCCAATTATGACTGCACAATTATCGCATCCCCAATTGCAATATGGACCAACGCAATTATATAACCGCAAATGCTACAAATGATCAGGGACTGAAAATAGAATGATTTCGGTTTGTTCTGAGCAAAATATATATTTTTTTCGTTCCCGTTCCAGTGTTCCAAGGCCTCTCCTCTAAATGGTAACCGTTTAGAACGTTATAGAAGAACAGGTTAATAACATTCCTTTAAAAATGACGTTGCCTTTACAAATTGATGGCCGGTGGCACAATACTATTGCTCTTTTCTGCCCAATGACCTTAAAGCTTGTATCAAAGCACATTAGATATCAAGGCTATAACACTGTGCCTGAATACAGGGCGATATTTGAAAGTAGGCAATTAGCCTATATAATATTAGATCATCAAAAATGTCTGAATGTCTAACTTCAGGCACAGAAAATGTCCTTGCTTTAAGCCCTGTAATAGCCTAACCTATGCGTGGTGCTACCAACTGCATAGCACTAGTCCTAGATATTTTCCTAGTGTCTCTGGAAGCCTATTTCACACAATGTTTCAGTGATTTAGGCAAGGGCGTAGGTTTGGTCTCAGCTTTGGTGGGGACACATCCCCAACTCCTGTTGACACGATACCAACATTATTGTTTCAGTAGGCTACCAATAGTAAGTGAAGAATCTCAATTTTTATACTTTTGGGATTTTTTTAACATTTGATTTGGTTTTGTGAGATCATTCACATCAGTGGCAATCATAGAATTTGGCAATGGCAGCCATCATTGTTATGGCTACATAGACATTGAACACACGTGCTGAATTTGTTCTTTAATGCGATTCACTGAGTTGTTGAATGCATTCCTCAGTTTCCCTCTGATTAACTGTTATTTCTGTCCAAATTGTGTGTCTGTGTGTAGGATAAGCGTGCTGTTGAAAGGGTGAACATCGACAAGGTGTACCACCCCTTCATCACAGGGGCCTACAACAAGTTGGTGGGTGACATGATGCAAGAGACAGGAGCCCGCATCAATGTCCCACCTCCTAGTGTCAACAAAACAGAGATTGTCATCACCGGGGAGAAGGAGCAGGTGGCCCTTGCTGTGGCCATGATCAAGAAGGTTTATGAGGAGAAGGTACGTTGAGAGAGAGAGAGAGAGAGAGGGTGTGTGTGTGGTGTTCCATGCCTTCTGTCGTAGACTAGCTGATTGAGAGTCCATGTGATGCCAATCTGAAATTTGCAATATTTTGTAAGAGCTATATTTAGCAGAATTTGCTGTGAGGGCATCTCAGTTCTGTTCATTGGATTTCTTGTGCGTTTGAAATGACGTAACAAGCTATTTTGGGTGACATTGATTTCAAACTGAATGTTTTCATCTTTTCAGTGAGGTCTTGGAACAGTTCTCATGTTCTCATTACTGCTATTTTTACCACAAATGCAGGCGTGTGCACCTACACTCACTCAGTCACACCCCCACACACACACACACCCCCACACACACACACCCGCCCACACACACACCCTTCCACCCACATTCACCCTTCCACACACACAAACTCTTACTTACCAGTTGTATCGAGTGGCATGCTTGCCTCACAGTTGAATGTAAAATAAACCATTTTTCCTTCTTTCCTCTGAATGCGTCTGTAGAAGAAGAATGCCACCACTATCGCGGTGGAGGTGAAGAAATCTCAGCACAAGTATGTGATCGGGCCCAAAGGCAACACCCTGCAGGAGATCCTGGAGAAGACTGGCGTCTCGGTCGAGATCCCACCCACCGACAGCAGCTCAGAGACTGTGATCCTGCGCGGGGAGCCGGACCGCCTGGGCCAGGCCCTCACTGAGGTTTACGCCAAGGTAACACACACACACACACACACACACACCACACCAGAGGCGTATGCTCATTAAATCCACGTCTGTCCCAACATATAGACTTCCATTGTTCCATGATGTGCAGACGCGCCCAATAACTGTTGTTTGGGGTCTTAGGGCTGTTGAGATTTGCGTCCTTAGTCTCGGTACCAAATTTCTGTTGATTCAGCAGCTTCACAACTCAACAATGTTTGTGTATCTGTAAATGTATGTTCAAGCTTGTACAAAAGCCAGCATTGTATCCGAGTTAATAGTGTAAGCATTACCCAGAACAAACACCATGACTAATGACTTAAGTTTTAAGTCTTGGCTTTGCATTAAGGTAAATAAGATTAAAGGTTGATCTGCCGCTCTTGGACTCTTTCACTAGAGTGTGGTATGGAAACAGGATTTGAGTCCTGGAGTTTGAATACCGCTTTTTGGCAAGCCCCCATGCCGAGGTTATTAAGAATAGCCATATTTGGACTTCAAGCACAGGACTAACTCTCGATGAAGAGGATAAATAGGATACCTATCTGTGGTGCATAACAATCAAATAAATTGTGTATTCTATGGCTTATGTAAAGCTGGATTGAAATTAAAGGAAATGATGACTTGAAAATACAGTAATGTTTAGCTGGATTTAACGCTGATTTGTGTGGCACCTCTCTTCTCAGGCCAACAGCTACACTGTGTCCTCAGTCTCAGCTCCCTCTTGGCTTCATCGCTTCATCATTGGCAAGAAGGGGCAGAATCTGGCCAAGATCACTCAGCAATGGCCCAAGGTTGGTTTTTCAGAAAGCAAAAATCCTGTTTAACTTGCACACATACCTACTTTGGTATTTTAACGTCTCTACTATTATTTTGTTTCAAAGTCCATTAAACAAGCTGGTCTGGATTCCCTCCTCCCACTGACTCTTGTTGGTTTTGTTTTTGGGTGTAGGTGCACATCGAGTTCACCGAGGGGGAGGACAAGATCACCCTGGAGGGCCCCACCAAAGACATGCAGATGGTGCACAGCCAGATTGAGGCCATTGTTTCAGATCTGGTGAGGAGGGAGGCGGCTGTCACAACAGTGGCCAGATTAATGAACACATGTTCAAAGAATTCTCTTTACCCGAGGCCACATTTGTGTTGTGTTGTCTCTAGTCACTATGATGAATTATGGCCTTGCCTGAGAACTTACCCTGTTTGCCCCATCAGGTTAGCAGAATGGATTACACCGAGATCAGTGTGGACCCCAAGTTCCACAGACACCTTATCGGGAAGGGAGGTGCAAACAGTAAGTAGTGGTGTCCAGTCTCTGAGGAGCAAAGATCTCCTTTTTTTTTTTGCATGGTCGTCATGTTGATATCAAGTTGATACCTTGCTAAAATATTGCTAGCGCCTGCTAATCCTTTGCCCCAACCCCCCACCCCCTCCCTCCCTCCCTCCTCTTCTCCATCTGTTCCCTTTTTCTGTATGGCCTTCCCCACCCAGTCAACCGCATTAAGGAACTGCACAAGGTGTCTGTCCGCATTCCCCCGGATAATGAGAAGAGCAACCTGATCCGCATTGAAGGCGATCCTCAGGGTGTGCAGGAAGCCAAGAAGGAGTTGCTTGAGCTTGCGTCGCGCATGGTAAGCAGCCAGGCGCCCCAGAATGCCCCACAGTATGATGTTCTAGCAAATATCGTAATCATGAAGAATAAACAAGGGCCATCAGTGTTGCCTTGGTCTTGTCTTTTTAACATTTTGATTAGAGATGCACCGATTGAAAAATCGGAACCGGCCCAAAAAATTGCAGAGTTTCACCTGCCGATACCGATTTTAGCCGATTCCGATTTAATTTCTAACCATTTTACAATACACACAAATAATTATTTTCTATCTTTTCTTTAATAGAACATGTTAATATAGAAATGTAATCAACTTATCAATAATGAAATGTCTGTTAAAAAAATGGAATCGGTGATTAGACAAATTCTTCTTCAAGTCTAACTTCAGCTACCGTATCAATCTATAATGCCAGTGTAATTATAATGCTATAATGCCAACTACAGTGTGGGACATTCATTTCACAGACTACTAATATAAATGCACTGTTATGGAACATCCATTTTTTTTCTTCTCACATCCAATATCCAACTAAAGATATAAGAACAATTTTCATGATTCATTTGAACATGCTACCATGGAACATATTTTCATATGCATTGATGAATTTATGGGAGGATGAGGGAAAAGTGGGAGTAGGCCATCACACAAACACAGGGGAGGAGAAGTGCTAATAGCGATTAGGTGCTCCACCATATATGAAAATAGCGCACGTCTGTTTTGCGGTGAAAAACTTAAATCCAAATTCCGGTTAAATACATCAATTAGGCTATAGAAACTTTCAGAGACGGCTGATTCATTCAGAGCATCAGTTTTCTTCATTGTAGGCTACAATGTCAAAAGCAACCTTAACTTTTGTTTGCCTTTCTAATAGGCTATTGTTTGTTCACTTTCACGACATCCACTTCTCAATCTGCTAGGCATAGTCCTAGTCTACGTGCAGTAAATAGTTCGAATTTGTTTTTTTTTTTTTTTTTTTTTTTTTTTTAGTGGAGTAGAACTACTAGGGCTACTGTATGTCGCTGCTTGTTGACATCTTACGATCATGTAGCCTATGATCACTAAACGCAATCGGTTATCTCCGTTCCTCTGTGCTTGTGGTTCAGCTGTGGGCACGCAATTAGCGGCAGGGATGGGCGGTGGTGATAAGCGATGTTTACGTAGCCTATGAAGTGACCGCTTAGTAAATTCCACGCAATATGGCAAAGCACAGCAATCGCTGCATAGAAAAATAGCCTATTAGCGCTTTCTGTGTAGCCCTAATTCCAGCCCTGAGTGTTGGCTTGGTTGCTAGCTTCTTCAAACTTTGCAAACTCAGCTGGGTGTTGTTACAATTGCAGCACGCGAGTGCATTTGACCGGCATAAACCGCCATGAACCGATATCATTAGTCATGTCTTCCAACTTATCATAATGCCAGCATTAACATACTGCAGCCATCCTTGCTTACTTAGGTTTGTGTGTACTAGACATGTTGCTTCATCTACAGTCTTGGTGCACTTGATTTTCACAGGAGAACGAGCGTACAAAGGACATGATCATCGAACAGCGTTTTCACCGAGCCATCATTGGGCAGAAAGGGGAGAATATCAAGGAAGTGAGGGACAAGTTCCCCGAGGTGAGAACTGATGTGTGACATGAGAACTTGGAAGGGTTATAAACAAATTGGTACAAAACAAGTTGATTATTAGGGAATGAGCTAATTGAAAAGTGCAATCATCTTCAGGACGTCATGGGACGTCAACTTCCTGATGCTTGCAAAATGAGAAGTTGGTAACCCTTTGACTGTCCCTTGGTCCTTTTCCAGGTCATCATCAACTTCCCTGACCCAGCGCAGAAAAGTGACATCGTACAGCTGCGCGGCCCTCGCACTGAAGTGGAGAAATGCACCAAATTCATGCAGAAGATGGTGGCTGAAATGGTACGGGCAGCAAATGACACATTTGAAGTTCTAAGTTCTTCGCTTGTGCTGTATAATTTTTACCCAGCAAGTGATTTCAGTGAAGCATTTATGGCCACTGTTAATGGTAAATCTTTGTTGGTGTATTCTGTACTTTGATGAATTGTTAATCAAAACCTTTTGACGCAGATAGGGTTGGACAGTCATTTTGATGACTGGCATGTTGTGTCCATCATGTAATACACTGTTACTGAAAATATTAGCTAAGTTATGTTTCTGAATATATATGTGTGTGTGTGTGTGTGTGTGTGTGTGTGTATATGTATATATATATATATATATATATATATATATGTGTGTGTGTGTGTGTGTGTGTGTGTATATATATATATATATATATATATATATATATATATATATATATATATATATATATATATATATATATATATGTGTATGTGTGTGTATATATGTATGTGTGTGTATATATATATATGTGTGTGTGTGTGTGTGTGTGTGTGTGTGTGTATATATGTATATATATATATATATGTGTATGTGTGTGTGTGTGTGTGTATGTATGTGTGTGTGTGTGTGTGTGTGTGTGTGTGTGTGTGTGTGTGTGTGTGTGTGTGTGTGTGTAAAATTTTTAATGAGGCCAAACACCAGTTTTTTTTTTTTTTTTTTTTTTTTTTTTATATTAAACCTCTCTGAAACTCTTGTTCATCAGGTGGAGAACAGCTTCTCTGTCTCAGTCCCAATCTTCAAGCAATTCCACAAGAACATTATTGGAAAAGGAGGAGCAAATATCAAGAAGGTGAGTTTGGGGTGTAGTGTTTGAACAAACTGAATAATCCCTGTGTACACACTGCCAAAGCAATCGTTTAGAGTGGCTACTTATTTGTGTTTTCTTAATCCACAGATTCGTGAGGAAACTAACACGAAAATCGACCTGCCTGCAGAGAACAGCAACTCTGAAATGATCATCATTACAGGCAAGAAGGCGAACTGCGAGGCAGCAAGGACTAGAATTTTGGCTATTCAGAAGGAACTGGTGAGATGTGTTTTCTTGGTCTTGATGGGCAGGGGCACAACATGCATATGGCTTAAAAATGAACAGTAGAAACTAAATAAGGTGGAAACAATAGGTTAACTTCCCTCTTGCTGGGAGATGACAACCTTACCTTGGTTGTTCACATTAGTTCTGAATCTCAACCTTGTTCCACTCAGGCAAACATCACAGAGGTGGAGGTGTCCATCCCATCCAAGCTGCACAACTCCCTGATTGGCTCCAAGGGACGCTTTGTGCGTTCCATCATGGAGGAGTGCGGTGGCGTGCACATCCACTTCCCCACCGAGGGCTCTGGCATCGACGCGGTGACAATCAGGGGCCCTGCAGAGGAGGTGGACAAGGCCAAACGCCAGCTGCTCTCCCTGGCTGAGGAGAAGGTTGGTTCCAGAGCCTCCCTTGTATGCTTAAAAGTTGATTCTAAAATTCTATAGGGTATTGATGGTGCAAAGCCTGTCCTGGGTGCTTGTAACATAACACTCCAGAAAGCATCAAATGGAAGGTCAAATGTGTTAACATGTTTTGCAGACTGTCTGTCCATACAGCTAGGATGTGTATGCAAGTCCAAGAGCGATGAAGTTATATCTATAAGAGTGTAATAAACTTGGTAAATTAGTCTGCTCCAATATCTTGACTTCTTCGAAAAAAAGTATGAGGTTTCGGAGAGTAACATACATTTCTTTCTCAACTACCCAGCAAATAAAAAGCCACACCGCTGAGCTGCGGGCCAAGCCTGAGTACCACAAGTTCCTCATTGGAAAGGGCGGCGCAAACATCAGGAAGGTGCGTGACAGCACTGGGGCCAGGATCATCTTCCCCACCGCCGATGATAAAGACCAAGAGCTGATCACTGTGGTGGGCACTGAGGAGGCCGTGCGCGAGGCCCAGAAGGAGTTGGAGGCCCTCATCAAGAGCCTGGTGAGCTTCTTAATAACTGGCTTAATAATCTTTATGCAGAATTTTATTAATACAAATATATTTTCCTGCAGAATTGGTGTATATCTGTTTATTAGCTTTACTGCATGCTTGAGTGTGCCAACTGTGTTTATTCAATTCTTGAACACTACGTGGGTGCTCATTGGTCAGTATATTGTACTATTCATTAAATAGTAAGTCATGGAAATTCAGGTTTTTTGTCAGGGAAAGTCAGGGAAGTCATGGGATTTTACATTTCACTTAGAGTGGGAACTCTGAAAATATATCTAATGCCTTCTCTGTCATGTGTGTTTTAACACACATCTTATTGTAGGATATATGTTTTAACAGTACTGTCTCATTATTTTAGAATTTTAATTTTAATGTGTTTGGGGCTATGTGTAAAGAGCCAAAGTAAAGATGGTAAGTACTGATAGATACAAATGGTAAAGAGCCTAATCGAAAATGGGCTTTCTCGTGGAGTGTTCTCCATCTCTGCATTCCTGCTGTTCCAGGCTTTTATCAGTTCAAGATGACTTACAAAAAAAAAAAACCGGAGGATGTAGAAGTAGTCACTCCATGAAGTAAACAGGATACAGCAGTAAACATAGTTACCATTTGGGCTGTTTTTCATTACTTGTTCCCATTCAGGTGCAGCCCACAAAGTAACATTTTTAAATGCTTGTTTTACATGCCTAGTTATTTTGGCACCTAATTTGATACTGACATGAATGTGTATGCTGGTTTTCTCTCTTAGGATAACGTGGTGGAGGACCACATGCTTGTTGACCCCAAGCACCACCGCTACTTCGTGACCCGGCGTGGTCAGGTCCTGAGGGACATCGCTGAGGAGTACGGCGGTGTGATGGTGAGCTTCCCTCGCACCGCTACGCAAAGCGACAAGGTCACCTTGAAGGGAGCCAAAGACTGCGTGGAGGCTGCAAAGAAACGCATGCTGGAGATTGTTGAGGACCTGGTAAGACATCAAGGGCTTGTGGTTGCTTTTTGGCTGTCTGGGGGGTGATGTAGTCTTGTATGAAGGAACTAAAGGCCCGTCTTTCTGCTCCCCTTTCCAGGATGCTCAGGTGACAATGGAGTGTGTGATTGCCCAGAAGTTCCACCGCTCCATCATGGGTCCAAAGGGCTCTCGGATCCAGGCAATCACCAGAGAGCACAATGTGCAGATCAAGTTCCCTGAGAGAGAGGACCAACAACAACAGCAGCAGCAGCAACAAGGTAAAGGCTTTCTCCATTTGCTTTAAGATGTAGACATGGTCATCACTGTAGTGTCCTGCTATGGTGAAATGTCTACTGAATATAGTAGATGGATGTAAAGATGTAATGATTTCTTATTGTGTTGGTAAAGAAATATCTCCTAATATACTATACATTTAACTGTAATACTGTCTTTAATCTGTTTAGTCACAAATCCTTTTGAGATGTTACAAAGCAGTCGTTCCTCAAACTAAGCATAGTTAGCATTGTGTAACTACGCATAGGTAGCATATCCAACATAGCATTGGTTAATATTCTCTGATATTCTGCTCCTCTCAGCTGCCCCTCCTGCTGAGGCTCCTGTGCAAGAGAACGGAGAGGCCAATGAGGAGGTGAAGGAACCCGTCGACCCCGCAGCCCCTAAGAAGTGCGATGTCATTGTCCTCTCTGGCCGTAAGGAAAGGTGTGAAGCTGCCGTGGAGGCTCTGAAGGTAATGAAAACAAATCGTGTTTGACCAGTTCTGCAAAAGATCCATTTTCTCGATGGAGGATGTGAGGTTGCCGTTTAGTTTCTGTTAATAAACTTGTGATGTGATTTCTTCTATTTTTCTCTCAGGCTTTGGTTCCTGTGACCATTGAGGTGGAAGTGCCTTTTGAGCTTCACCGTTACATCATTGGGCAGAAAGGAAGTGGAATTCGCAAGATGATGGATGAATTTGAGGTTGGCACCTTTTTTTGTTTGTCTTTGTCTGCGTGAGCGCAGAGTCCGTTTGTTTTATGTCTGGTCTGGTCTGTAAGCCTACTGTCTTTGTAAAGACAGGCTTGCTTTACCGTCACTGTCTATTTGTCTGTGTTTGTGTGATGCCACAGGTACGCTGGCGATTATGCCGCTCTGTCCAGCATCGTTTGTCTTTATGTGTAAATATCTTGTGTGTGGAGCGCTTTGGATTGTACTAAGTACATGTTAAATGCGCTTTATAAATAAAAATGACTTGACCTCTTTATACAATTTTTCTTTCAAAATCATTCAAAAACAGTCCATTTGTGTGTACTATACATACATAATGTACAATAATAAATAAATAAATTGCACTTCCCCTTCTGAAGGTCAATATCCAAGTGCCTGCTCCTGAGCTGCAGTCTGACATTATCTCCATCACTGGTCTGGCCAATCACCTTGACCGCGCCAAAGAAGGCCTGCTGGAGCGTGTCAAGGAATTGCAGGCCGAGCAGGAGGACCGGGTGAGTCTGTCCAGCATGTTGAACCTGTTTTAAATATTTAACATGGCTTTCAGTTCAGGTAAATTAAGAATGTCATTTGTTAGAAGGTTTAGGCCTGAAGCTTCCAATAGACAGGGTTTCTATATCTATTTACAGTATAGTTTATTTTGTAGTCTTTATCATAGTTTATTTTTTTACATGTTTCCAGTGCAAGAAGCTGATTTAAAGCTTAACAGACTTCTTGCCTAATGGATAGTTAAACGCAAGTCTCACAAAACTCTGTCTTCCACAGTCTGTTGTGCAGCACAGCTCTCGTTTCTAAGTCTCCTATGAAATGATAGAAAGGGATATCACTGTGTCTATGGCTGATACACTGCATGTGTTTTACCACTATCTTCCAGTTGATCAATAATATTTTTCTGTACAGGCTCTAAGGAGCTTTAAGTTGACCATCACTGTGGAACCCAAGTATCACCCCAAGATTATTGGACGCAAGGGTGCCATCATTACCCAGATCCGCACCGAGCATGATGTCAACATCCAATTCCCTGAGAAGAATGATGAGAACCAGGTATGAAGTGACATGCTGTCTTCCAAAGGACAGCTAACTACTCTGATTTGAATTTAACTTTTAATTTTGACATTGGATGGTGCTTTTCATTTCTGTGCATAACTTGGTGGCAACACATCCTCTGCTGTTTTGTCTTCAGGATCAAATCACCATCACTGGGTATGAGCAGAATGCCATTGCCGCACGTGATGCCATCCAAGGCATTGTGGATGAGCTAGAGGAGATGATCTCTGAGGACATAACTCTTGACAGCAGAGTCCATGCCCGCATCATTGGGGCCCGTGGCAAAGGCATTCGCAAGATCATGGATGAATTCAAGGTACAGACTAAGCTAGAGAAGCCATATATCAGTTGATCCATATCTGCTGTGCATGAAGAGGATGGGTAAAACAAAGGCTTCCCCCAATCTCCCCCAAGTGTTTAGGTTGCCATACTTGATTTAAGTGCATCATATGGGTAAATCATGTTTTTCTTTGTCGGCAAGACGTTTTTCTGACCGAACATGGCAGCAGAGTTTGAGTGAGGGTTTTTTTTTTTTTTTTTTTTTACCATTTCAAACATTACAGTAAACCAGTATGGGTACAAAGACAGACGGGTAGAGTGAATGGGTCCCCCAAAGAAGCTAGAAAAGCTTATAGGTGGGGGCCCATGGTTCATGAAAGGGTAGTGGTACAAACAATGATATTCACAGTAACCATCTGAGACCAGATGGTGACTGTGTAAGACGCGAGAAATTATATATAGCCTCGGAAACATAGAGAGGTCGAGCTATAGGCTATCCTCGCTTGAAAGAGCTTGTGTGGACAAATAGGGTGAAGACTTAAATGGCAATGATATTACACACTCGTTAATCTGACTCCATTTGATTAATAATTTGTATCACCAATTAATTACCAAGTAACTAGTTTATCAGCTATGGAGGAGAATGGCATGGCACACTACGAGAACTGAAGATATAGATTGGTAGGCAAATTAAAAATTTATTAGACATTAAGCCTTAAAGGTAAATGTAACCAATATCACTTCAGTTGAAGGTAAAAGTAAACTTGTATGTTCTACTGTAATAAAATAGAGTAACAAAGTAACAACCAAAGAAACAAAGGAAGCTTATCAAAACAGAGATAAACTTAAAGGAACCATATGTAAAAAATGTAATTCAATTAATCATAAAATGGCCCTGATTTGTCACTAGACATTTGGAAATCATGCTAATTTCAAATATTTATATCACTGACAACAGTAGTCTGTCACCCTCCACCTATCTAGTAATCACAAAGTCAGTAGTGTTTCGGCATCTGGGTTGCCAGCTCTGCTCTAGTTACCACATCTGCGGTGTACACCGCTCTACAGTATTTTGAAAGTGATTGTAGTACCAGTTTTGGCCAAAATCCTACATACGGTTCCTTTAACCAGTTAACAAGTTATGAATGAGAGAGAGAGAGCGACAAGGGCCTAGCTCAAGAGGAGAGTGAAGATGGAAAAGAAGAGCCAAGATGGGGCCAGAACAGGGAGCAAATGGTCACTTTATGCATGAGCGGGTGTTGGGAATCTTTGGCCATGGCCAGCTAAGACGATACATATCAAACACAGGTATCCACACATGTAAATTGAATGCAAAAGGCATTCTTTAGAAATGCGAAGGTGCGATTTGTAGGATTGTTACTGAACGTTCTGTAGGCCAAAATCAAAACACTGGTGAACGTTCTCAAGACTACCAGACGCGAGCCTCTTCTATGTTGCCAGATGTAATGAAGACTTGGCTAACGTTAGTTGACCTGCAGCTGCTTTAACGTTTCTCCAACCATGACCCAGCTACACATTACGGAAACAGTGAAAACAAAAAAAATACCTCTCTAACCAACGTAACATATTTAGCTGAAGTTAGCGATGCATATGAAGTTCAGCATAGGCTAGCCTACCTGTTGTGGAGAAATATGGCCAGCTCAGCGTCAGACTTGATATGAAGACGTCACCATCTCAGGATGGAAGCTCCTCCGATGTCCACTTCATTTGTTTCTCGTTTTAATTTTGGAAATTTGCCTGCCTCTCGTAGGCGTTCATGACTAGCCTACAGCTGACAGCTGTTGACAGTTGGCCTTTGCTAATTTGGCAACCCAAATAGGAGGACTCGCTAGCCCATTATTAATACGCTATTCTAGAATTAATCGTTCAAAACAAACGAAGATTCCGCCCCGTAACTCATTTTTTTTCATTGGTTTTACGGGTTAGAGTAATGTTGTCAAATAAGCCATTACTTCAATTTGTCGTGTTTCCTTACTCTCTGACAACATATGGTGATCATTTTTGGAATGGTTACAGTTTATTTTCCATTATTTCCTACATACTGGTCTTTTAACCTGACATTTTTACCCTTGACTTGTCCCTGTTTCAGGTTGATCTGAGGTTCCCCCAGAGTGGAGCTGCAGACCCGAACCTTGTGACTGTAACCGGTCGCCCTGAGATGGTGGATGAAGCAATTGACCACCTTCTGAACCTGGAAGAAGAATACGTAAGCACATCTCATTGCGACTATAGGTGTACGGAATGTTAGAAAATTAACGTTCTAAAGAATATCTGGGTTCATTGAATTCAACATAGAATTTTAGAACTTTGAATTGTTGCAGAATGGAATCTTATGTTAGAATGTTCAAAAACCCACATCTTTAGGGCCTGTATCCACCATTCACGTTTTCTGTGGTGACGGCGCCCTCAACCTAATTTTCAGAGTGCTTCGGTCAAGTGTTTATTGTTGCTATGTTACCAAAACAGTCTGCCAGCACGTCTTTTTGGAACCTTGCCTAATGCTAGCTAACTGAAATGGCAGCAATCGTTCAAGACTCAGCTCACTAAATGTGACTGACTGACAAAAGGAGTTAATTTGGCATTACAATAGAATAGGTCATCCCTCTAGGCTTTGTAATTTGTGTTCAGTTTGCAGCAGCAGTTTAATATTTAGTCACATAAGACTTGGCTGATTTTTCCTCTGCCACTACCAACATTGTTGACAGTGTAGGTCCCGCCCCTTCCTTGATTGATTTCAACTGGCTAGCAAGAGAGAAGTGACATTGACGAGACCAGCGCTGTTCTAAAAGTTGAACAGATTTAATCTTTCAGCGCTCTGAGTGCTGCAGAAAAAAAACTGAACTTCATAGGATTTGTATAGAAAATAGCCGCTGTCGGCGCAAAAATGTGGATACAGGCCCTCAAGGATTAAAACCACACCAATGCCAGAATCTGTATTGACACTTGATGTTTTCACCAGCACATGTAGTCATTGGGCAAATTTAATCTTGGTGCTGTATGCCAAAATGCAGAATGGATGTTTCTTTCGGGCCTGACCAAAAGGTTATGCTAGACCTTTTTTTGATCCTGTATCTTCAGCATGAAGGAAGTAATTTCTGGCTGTAGCTGGTCTGACCGTATATTTCTCCTTATAGTTGGCTGATGTGGTGGAGAACGAGTCCAGGATGGCGTACATGAAGCCTCCTGGCGGAGCCTCCTCTTCAGAGGAGCCCAGAGGAGGAGGTGGCTCTTCTAAGGGCTTCGTGGTGAGGGAGGCTCCTTGGACAAGCTCCAGCGATAAGGTAAAGCTTTTCCATCATCTTCATGAAGGGCTTCTTAAAGCCGAGCCTTAATTTCAAAATGACGGATGTTACTCACTGTTCTTGACTCCTCAGCTAGCTTAGTTTCCTGATATAAATGTAAACCCCTTCACCCCCCCCCCCTTTTTATCTCCTCTCAGGCCCCAGACATGAGCAGTTCTGAGGACTTCCCAAGTTTCGGGGCTCCTACAGGACCTCCCAAGCCCTCTCCATGGGGACCCAAACGATTCTGAACACAATGACTGCGGACTGGCTTTTCAAACTCCTCTTGATGGCCCCTCCCCCCCTTTCCTCCCTACCCCTTGCTCTGATGAAGACTGATCCTTGACACTGACTCCCCACCCCAACCAACCAACCAACCAACCAACCCACCCAGATACCCCTCATCCTCCCTTTGGTTTATGCTGTAAACAAACTACAGTTTGATGGGCTTTTTTGTCCATCATCGCCTTTACAACCCAACAAACTTTCAGTGGTTTTAACATTGTGTGATGCAGTAGCGTGAGAAGTGGAGGGGAATGGCCCAAAACTAGTGTGAACAGAATGTCTCTTTGAAACTTGATAAATGGTTCATACTTTTTATTTGGTCCTCTCAACTTGGTCTGCAGTTAACTCCCCACATTGCTTGAAGCTGCTCTGAACATTTTCTTTACCTCGGCTGAGCACATTTTAGGAAGGAAACATAAATTGGTGGGAAATGGACAAAAAGCAAACAAACTGAAAAAGACCCTAAATAAGACATTGATGACACTTGCATACTATTTTGGGCCTTTTATATATAAAACTGTTGGCCAGTTAGCCTGTGAAAAGATTATGAAAGGGTTGTTGGGCTGACTAAGCTGCTCTGTTCTTAGTTGCCTTTGTAGTGGGTGTTTGGGGAGGAGACAAACTTAATTACCTCTAGTGGAAGACACCTCTGATCAGAAGTTGGGTAGCCTTCGGTAGAATGGCCATCCTTCCTTTGATCGACTCTTACCCCTGCGCGCCGCTTCCCTCCACCCCTTCCCAGTTGTAGTCGTGTGTGTGTGTGTGTGATCGTGCTCTGATGTTACACACGTTTCTGTGGTCTTCCTTCCCCTCTTGTGCTCCCATTTTACGTGTCCCGGTGCTTTTGTCAATATGATCGTTGGCCGTATTCATGCAGCCTTAGGGGGGGGGAGGGGTAGGGGAGAATCTAACTCAAACTTTTTACAAGAACGGTCGTTCACTACAGAGTGCTACATGTTGAAACTGCCACATACTTTGGAAGGCCATTGGGATCTGTAGACCCTGCCGCTAGACACTAGACCCTGTGACCCCAAAGTTTTCCCTGTCCCACACTAAACTGTTGGAAGTTTTTCCTATATCCATTTACTTTTGTATTTACATTGCTGAATCATGTTGATGGAAAGAAAATGAAAACTTCTGGTAAAGAAGCTAAAAAGAAATAAACCATTTAGTGCCAATGAATTGTTAAGTATTGTCGTGTTCTCATCCTCGCTACTGGGTCAGTGTCCAGTCCCTTTTTTGTCTTCCAGTTGCTATGCAGATCGTTCTGGAACCATAGCAACGGCCCTCTTTAATAGCCTTATAATAAGAATTATGCAAAAACCATACCAGAAAAAGTGAGACTATCATGGATAACACTGGAAATGAAATTGTCCAAAAAAAAAGTCAATAAAAAAGGAAAACTGAAAAGCCTTTCACTGTCGTGCTGTTTTTCTTTCATTGGTTTTGAAAATGTTCCTGCACACATCAACACCAGTCTTCACTGGAGAATAAGAAGTGTTTGACTTTCAAGGTCTTCCATTGGTTTGCACACCCGCTAAGGCATAAAAGGTGATTCCTAATATAAGGAGATCCGGGTACAATCTTTGGCCATAAAAGAGGATCTGGATCTCCTTATATGGGTAAAGATGGCAGCTTTGGGTCCTTTTTGTAGGCAAACTTCAGAGGTCTATAGATGGGGAAGATTAGCAAGCTGGAACACAATGGACTGGTCAGAAATAGCTTGGTTTAAAACCAAACTCAATCTATATGGTTGTCAGACAGTAACATTATATCAAAACCTTTTTTGTAGCCTGAGCTCTGTGTGCAAACCTTAGATGGTAATTTGTTATTATTGGTCACAAAGATTTACTCATTGGTCAACAACAATCTCTTATCTTGCTGTTTGAACCTTTAGCCTTTCAAAATGCTTGCTACTTGATCTACAGGTTAGTTTCTCCATCACAGACAGTATTCTGCACAGACTACAGTACATCTTGCGGTGTTAAATTGTTGTTAGGGGTCAGCAGCAGGCATGGGCAAAAAAACACCAAAATGTATTTTTAAAGTAAAATACCTAATCATTTTAAATGTATCAAACTACAATACAAATACAATCTGACCTCATACACTACTGTTCAGCCCCCAGGGGGCCTGTACTACGAAGGGAGCTTAACCTACCCAGATGTAACCCAGGGTTACTTTGTTAACCAGGTTTTGTCAACCCCGGTTTATCTTAATCAGCGTCGTAGTACCAATTAACACCACTTATGAAGTTGATTTGTTGAGCCGGGGTTAACCTATTGGAGTTTGTGCGCGTTCGCATAAAAGGGGCGTGTTGCAGCGCAAGTCACCACTTTCAATGATGACGCGATCACCTTTTACGGATGAGGAACGCACAATTATTATGCCAAGTTATGAGGAATTAAAACCCATTCTACGACAAAAATCAAATACGTCGGCAGTGAACAAAGCAAGGTTGTTGGCAACGTATTGCAGATCGGGTAGCCTTAATGCCTAAAAGTAAAGTTTTATTTCCACATGTTCTTCAAATATGTGTTACGGAGGATTCGCTTGCGGAATGTCTGAAATGAGTTGAAATAATTAAATTGCCTATTTTGAGTTCATAGAAATGCCTACAGATGCAACACAATTTAGAAGTGGGCATATAGATTACAGTAATAGGATAATTGAATGTTTAAGTAGCCCCCATTGACTGATTTAGTGTATGCCTAATCCTGTGAACATTTCAGATGCAACACCATTGCCAAACGCACATGGCAGCAGGTGAGAATTTGTAACAAACACATTATTCAGAATAGTAGGTTTATATAGTTATAGCTTGCATTAATATTTCTTAATTATGAAAACAGGTAGGCCTAGTATACTTATAGCCTTCACTTGGCCTCTGTTAAAATTGTGATTTTCATTTATTAGGCCTACTGTAGGCTAGGCTATGTCCGATTTATTTTAGGCTATTCTTGCTCAGATGTTCAGCAGGTTAGGCCTATGTCCGACTTATTTTCGGACATACAGTATTCTTGCTCAAATGTTCAGCATACTGTTGGCTAGGCCTATGTCCGATTTATTTTCGGACATACTTGCTCAGATGTTCAGCATCACCGATTAGATGGAATACATGAATGTCCACGTAAGGGTATGATGGGTGACATTAGAGACTTCTGCCTATCATCTGACAAAGATAACGAATTATATGTTCATATATATATATATATATATATATATATATATATATATATATATATATACACATACACTATAGCATATATATATATATATATGCTATAGTCTATATGGCGGTCTCTAAAACCCCCCGCCCTGCGAAGAGAGCCCCTCATGTTTGCGCTCCAATGTCGTATGGACCATCCAGGTACTCCGACATTGTCTCGAATTGTAGTAGAGGGGTGGTACTTATAAAGGGTGTGGTTAACGGAAACCTCGGGTTAACCAAGAACATAACCTGGTCGGAGCAGGTTTGAGATGCAGGGTAAATTGCCATGGCAGCATTCCTAGGTTAAAACATATCCACCTTTCGTAGTACGAGTTAATCGGGAAGTTTGCCACGTGATCAAGTTACTCTCGAAGTTACCCAGATAAGCCAGTCTTCGTAGTACAGGCCCCAGGTCTCTTAGACCTGGGAACAAAGACCTCCACATCCCCTGCTTTCAGCTAAGGCAAAAAGCACTTGGCACTTAGCTAAAAAAAAAAAAAAAAAGACATACAAAACACATCACCTACAAAATTAAAACACAACGCACAATGTACAACACACGCAACATATATGGGTTTTAAATCCAGGCTCAAAATCCACCTGTACTCTCTGGCCTTCTCTGCCCTCTAACATCTGCCCACTATGCTTGCTTTCTGTGTCCTGCTGTTCCTTGTTTAATGTGAAGGCTATATGTATTAATTAAATTTCATTTTCTTCCTGTTTATAGAACTAAACTTAGGCCTACTAGTATCAATATAAAAATATATGTTTTTTAGTAATTTGAAAATACTTTGAATACTTTTTTCAAGGGAACATGGAATCACTTTACAAACCCTTGTATCAGCTTCAAAAAAAAAAAACACTCACGAAACTCAAAACATTCCGTCTATTAAAACTAAAAAAGGCTAGATAGAGAATACCACACATCAGAAATTCCAAAACAGCTGAAAAGTTCGACCAAAAATCAGGAAAATATGAGTGTGGGTGAGCAAGTAACTGGGATTGCGTGAGTGTGGGGGGCGTGAGAGGGAGTAGGCTAATGAATGGGTGTGTGCGCGTGACTGCCCTGTAGAATGCATTGCAGGGGTCTCTTTCTTGATGCCTTTAGGCACAACCACATTTTGTAAAAGTCTGCCGTTTAAACGTCGTCAATGAGCAGAGACTGTGATATGGTGTAAAAAGGACAATTTCGAGAAATAAACTTATTTGCCGGCTTCCCCCAGAGTTAGATAAGATTAAACCAGTCTCTTCTCTGTGCGTGCAATTGCCCTCTCTGACACAGTTCACCCATCTTAGCATAATTCAGTGTAAATGGGTTAGACCAGTTAGCCTAAGCACATGAACACTTGCAGTGGAAGAAACGACATCATCCCATCACTGAGAACCTTCCCATTACTCCCACACCTCATGAACGCAGGATGAGTCTAGGATGCATCACGCTCAAGGGATATCAAGCGCAAACTAGCGGCGAGCGCGGTGCATGTCACGTGCAATGTGTAAACTCCTTCAGTTAGATCTGCGCACCTAAATGGAGAGATTTATATTTCCACGTTCCGACGTAATTCTAGCCAAATGTGCCGTACTCCGACCTAGGCGATACAAAACAGATGGCCCGTACGGGGATCGAACCCGCGACCTTGGCGTTATTAGCACCACGCTCTAACCAACTGAGCTAACCGGCCACACGGCGAGTTACTAGACTTGTACATTCATAGTCTACTTACGACTGAAAAGTCAGGCTGAATATATCTACCTTGTAACCTACTAAAAGAAAATAACAGTCACTATTTCGCTGACTGCACTCCGTGATATCTCCAAACCACTGCTTCCACTCAGACATTAGGCACACTTGCCTGAAACATTTGCCTTGTAGCCTAGCCTACCAGAAACTGTGCAAAAAGGCATAGCCATAGGCCCCACAGCATTCACTTCGCTTTCTTCTGGCCCACTGTTTCAACAAAGGAGTGGACTCTAGGCATACGTCTACGTGATAGCATGGAAAATTGCTCAGAATAGAATTATTTACCTTTTTACTTTGGCAGCACTGAATATTTCAAAACAAACATTCCAGCGTTGCATCTTAGAGGATTTTTTAAAACTTAGCAACCAAAACGGTCCGCAGTGCAAGTTCGCTGATGCTGCCACATAATTAAAAGACTGGAATCTTGAACTTCTCGTATCCAACTACGTAAGTAGCCTAGTGATTTAGTTAAAGTAGGCTACAATGATGCGGAGGCCAGGTGGGATTTATATTCCCGGGCGGCAAGAATCCATAGACAGCACCTAAGACTTCAGAGTGGACCTCACCTTTTGACATGCCTATCATGTGGTTGTAGGTTGTTTACTTTAACCATCATACAGTCTAATTGTCCTACCTTGATCGGCAGTAATGCCACTCCGCTCAAGAAAGCCAAATCAGTGCGCAGCTGCCCAGGCCTTTTTCCAGACGATTCACAACATGCACATGGAGATCTGCGCTCTGGTAAGAAGAGGACACTTATTCCGTGTCACGTCAGATGGGGTGCAGTAACCTTTCTCGGATTCTGTCTGATTTGATACGAATGACCGAAGAGTAAACGATATCAGATTAGAGCTACTAAAAGCCATACTGATTGGTTAATTATTTGTGCAATGTTATGTTTTGTGTCCTTCAGGAGGAAGAAAATGCCAGGTTGTATAAAAGGAGTTCCCAACTGGATAAAGAGGTGGAAATGGCACTCAAATGATTACAACTGAGTGTCATCACTTTTTCAGATCTGTTGTAGAAATGTGTGTGTTTGTGTGTGTGTCAGTTGTTTCTGGAGGAGAGAGCAGTTAGAGCAGCTCAACTCTGGGTAGCGGCGAATGAAGCTCGGCTTCCCCAACTAGAAGTATGCTATCATTAACTCATACCGATATTACTCTGCCATTGCATGTTTAAGTAGAATTGGTAATGGCATAACATTTGTGTTGTCCTCTTACTAGAATATTATTCTTCTGAAGGAGAAAGAACTGGGTGAAACTACTTGCCTGTTAACCAATGTGAGTATTTATCTTGTGTACACAGTCACACATAGGCATAAATGACTGGTAGTTCGCTGATAAATACATACTTCTGACAGGTAATTTCTCAGACTGATGAACTGAAGGAACAACTGAAAATTGCTCTCGAGGGGATGCGGGTAATTTGGTTGATGGTTTTGAGAGAAAGTAACACAAGACGGTCCAGGGGTTGATGGTATTCCAGTAAGGAGTTATTATACAGCAAGATTTATCTTTGGTCCAGAGGTATCATGAGCTTGGATCTCATTATTCCGAACCAGTTTCAGGTCTCTCTAGAAAGCCATCACTGCACACTGGAGCAGAGAAAGGAGGGCGAGCAGGCAATGCAGGAGAGGAACAGAAACCACAGGCTAGGAGATGTTATCCTGGAGGAGGAATCAATAGGAAGGGAGGAAGACGAGCTGAACACAGAACAGAAGGATGAAGTAGACACAAAGCAGGAGGCTGGCCATGATGAAGAGGAGCAGTGAGTACAGTTAGATTCTTCAGCATTATTTGTTGTGTTTGATATGTTTTGTACTACCCTATTTACATGTATTTTTTATGTATGTATTTAATTTACCCTAAAGGACTTGTGGCTGCTCTACTGCTCTGTGGCAGTGGGCCTGGAGACAGAGAGAATAGATGCCAATACCCATGCCTACACACACACCCATGTTAGTGGGTAAACACGCAGTGAATTGATTAGGCCTAATTGAGTAGGCCTTACGAAACATAGCCCAAATAACTCCGGTAGGCCTACTACTTCATTGAAATTAATAAATAATTGTTTTTTTTAGATATTCTTTTTTGTGTTTATATTAGTAATTATTCTATGTATCATGAAGGATTGTCTTTATTTGTATAAACACGTCTGCCAAATTAATGAATGTAAATGTGATGTCATTTGTAGGTTACAATTATGCTGTAATGCTGCACTTACTGTACCCTAAAACAATACAAAGGTTACCTGGTTTACATTATTCCATTAAATATGCTGGTTGCTGATTTTATTCTCTGAAACCTTGAACATTTAACCCTTACATGTTGAACGGTATTGGCATTCAATGTATCAGGTCTGCTTAAATATGCTACTTTGTATACCCTGCTCTTTGGTTACTCCACTGTTACTCGCTGTCTTCTGGCACAACGGCAAAATGCGCATGTCCAAACCAAGGTGCCTCGTGGAAAATTCTCTGGCGCATGGTGGACAGGACATAAGCTTCAAGTTCTTCTGTGGAAAATAATAATTAATTAAACAGCTCTATGGAATCTTACCGAATACACCTTACAGTTCGTTTAAAGTAAGTAAATTGCATCATTATGTTATCTATTGAAAGGGTTGTTTTCAACGACATTTTGTTTATTTCAGAAGTTAGCAAAAATGTTTGAATCTAGCGAGATCGCTAACCTCTATGTCGCTAACCGTCTAATGTTAACCTTCCATCGCTGAAAAAGCAGGTTCCTGTAGGCTAGTTATGTAAATTTGGTTAAATTGTGTTTAATTAGAGCAAACGTCCGTGTGTGTTATGACAGTGAATGCATCCCATGTAACATGGCATATGTTTAAGATGAATTTAGCTTGGTTTTGGAAATGAAGGCTAGCTATGTAATGCACATGTATGTATGGCTCTGTGACGATGGGGTTTGGCGCGCCACCTTGTGGAAGCATCGAAAAAGAGTAGGCTAATGATTCTTTTTAAGGGCTTTATATTCACATGCATAAAATTGTTGTTATAGTAGTAATTTTAAATAGAGGAATCTGCACACACAGCTTTTAAATGCGCATGTTTCATTGCTCTTCCGATCATACCTGCGCGTTTGCACAGAATCGGTGTTTGACATGTTTGACATGACATGTTGACATATTTGACATTGACATGTTTCATACACTCATTGCAACACTGCATTTCGGCCGTTGCTTTTACCTTACTGAAACAGATACGCATGTCAGTTATGTATGCATCCTACCTCTACAAAAAACTCCAGAGCTGCTGTCAAATTATGTTCTGAGGACACTTTCTTTTGTGTATCAACAACACTCTAACCGTTTATGTGATGTGTTACTTCCCTTAACAATTTGACAACAGCTAGTTGTGGAGTAGGCTATTCAACTAGTCAGGCAACTAGCTAGCCCGCTTGCTTGCGAGACTCGGTATGCACCCGCTTCCTTATTTGGGTTTTGGGTTGCCAGGTTTTATGACAAAAAGATTTAAATTGAAAGTAAGTGATTGTGTATACATGTGTATGGTGTATTTCATACACAATCTGGTAACCTGGAACATGTTAGACTAAAAAAACGAATAGATCAAGGATTTTAAAATTAAGTTTGATGGTCATGCAAGTGAGGAGTGTTGGCAGGTATGCTTCCGTGGGACTATGTTCTTGCAATTATGATTGTCATAAATATTGTTTGGCCCGTACGGGGATCGAACCCGCGACCTTGGCGTTATTAGCACCACGCTCTAACCAACTGAGCTAACCGGCCACGATCGTGCGACGTATACATTATTTTCAAAATCGTAAAAAATAACATGTAGCGAAATGTAGCATGGTGATGTGAAAGAGGGTGATGACGTTGCAATTTGTTGCAGAGCGTATGCTAATTATGTGCGCTACACAGGCTACCACGAACTACGCGTTTAACACATAACTATAATATTTCAGTATGTTTTAAACCTTATAAAAGAAATTTGAAAGTGTGGCTCGTTGGTCTAGGGGTATGATTCTCGCTTTGGGTGCGAGAGGTCCCGGGTTCAAATCCCGGACGAGCCCAGATTTTTGCCACGAGCCCATTGTATTACATCTCATGTACATACACAATGTAGGCTAGAGCTTTTAGGAAGGTGTTCCAACTGTTGTCACCAGTGTTGGATCGGCTTGTGTTGAAAAAGAATTTCGAACCAACGAGAAGCGGCGATAAAGCTGTGAAGCCTGAACATCTTTTGAAATTATTTTGATTACGTATCTGATAACACATCTTTACCCTCCTTGTGGTGCTGAAATGAATTAGCCTACAGAGAAGAATAAAGTACAAGGATAGACAAACAGTGATAATCACGTTCTTTAACGACACATTTTACCCTGATGTGCATGCGTTGGTGGTATAGTGGTTAGCATAGCTGCCTTCCAAGCAGTTGACCCGGGTTCGATTCCCGGCCAACGCAATCTTCTTTTTCCGAAGTAATACCGTCCTAACTACTTCTTATAGGCCTAGATTTAATTAAGAATGAGCTACTAACAAAGGTCTCCCTATATAGTCTCTGCAACTATTAGAATGAGCACGGAAAGTTGCTTATTCCACCAGTTTTCCTGTTCACTCTCTCTGCCTCATAACACACACGCTTCCACTAGCACACCACACCCAGGCCTTGTAAGTCCAAAAATCCTCTGACTGCCTATTGTGTTTATCCAGTGGTAATCAGATATGTTGGTTTGGGCTATGCCAGTCCATATGTCAGAAAAGACATGTCTTGATGATTCATGCTTAGCAATAAAGCTGTGTGTGTGTGTGAGGGAGAGAGAGAGATTGAGTGAATTAATGGGTAAGTAAGTGGAAGAGACCATGTATGCCTGTTCGTGTTTACAGTGTTTAAACAAATCCTAAGCCAACCGCTATACCCCAAGCATCATATCATTTCAATTATTTATTTACTTCCTCCCTATAAAATGCAAGAAGCAGTGAAGGCCTCTCTCAGCAGCTCAGAGGCATAATCATGCTACAATTAAGATAATTCCAGGATGACAGCTGGTGGGGAGAGAAGTAATTTCCATGCTTCCTAATCGAGCCAGGCTGTCAGATTAAGATAGAGAGGTGATTTGAGGGGAAATTGTCTTGGCCTACTCTTTGGAGTGAGTCCCAGGTGGCCCCAGGTATCTCCTTTGCCTGTGTGTGTGCCGCAACCCAGGGGGAAATTTGGTTCTGATTTGCCACACCATAGAGATGACTGGAGAGCTCAGACATCAGCAACATTAACTTGTGTGTGTGTGTGTGTGTGTGTGTGTGAGGGTCATGAATTTTTTAATCAATTTATGGCTAACAGGTTTCTTTTGCTTATGCCACTTTTGCTCCTGACCACTGTTAAGAGTTTGATTTCTCTTCTTTCTCAGTATTGCTCATCTGAAGGGGCTGTTTCACTGTTCAAAGGTCTCTTCTCTGGATATTTTGATATTGCAAGTAAACTATAGTAGAATTGGCCTACATCACAAGTTAAAAATGGAGCAAGAAATTAACCTTTTGAACAGATACTGATCTTGTACAGATTTTGTACACAATAAACACGAATGTACTGATGAGCAAGATCTTACATGACCACAGGAGGGCGCCCAAACACTAGCATTTGAGGTTTACCATTGTAGGCCTACTTGACAGGTTTATCCTATTTCTGTCTCACATATTTGTTTACATGATTTGTTTGTCAGACAGCTTTACCCTCCATTAAAAGGCAGTTTTGCTGTTGTTGATTTAATTTTTTCCCTTATGAAATGATTCCTGTGTTTATTATTTCTGAATTTTCATTTCATGATGAATATATACCTAATAAAAAAAAAATGTAAATGTTTCCATTTAAATAGATACTTCCCAGATCATGTTGGCATCATAGTCTCCAGTCTTCATAACCAATTTAGCATCAAGCTAATGACTAGCAGATTTTTGAGAATTTTTTTAGGGCAATGTTTGTCATTGTTGTTCAGGCACATTCCCATTGATTTTGAACACCATCAGCATCACTGATTTGCCTTCCCACACACTCCATTACCCCCACACACACACACACACACACACACACGCACGCACCATAGCCTCCCACACACACACACACAAATATACCTTTTCAATTACTAGTTTACATTTATTCTTTAAAGTTGAGCTGGCTCTTGAGCACAATAATGTCATTACTTATAATTAATTTTATGAGTACATGACTATAAACTACTTGAACTTGAACTTCTCAAATTCTTCATCTCTCTTTATAGCACTATAGATGGCAGTATCTGGAGTCCCTACAGAGTTGGGTGTTCAAGGATTTTTTTTCCTCTAGCACATAGAACTATCATGTTAAAGTTGAAAATTAGCAATAAATGGCATATGGAAACATATACATCTTTCAGTCAAGCATTTTTAGTTAGCATTAAGTTATATGAATAACCTACATGGTTATTTAGTTGACATTGTTGTGTTATTGTTTTTTGCAAAACACAAAATGGCCATAGACACATTGCTTGTCTATCTATGTATGTCTGAATTATAGTAGTGATTCTCCTTTTAACGGACAGAGTGTGACGGTGTAAATTCATATTTTCCTAATATTTTTTTATGCTGTGTTCTGTGAAACTTTCTTTTGTAGACCTATCATGTTTTTGCCTTTTATGATAGTATGCAGGGCAAGGTATTAATTCATTTGACTAAAATCAGTAACATAGGACTTGCTTTATCATCACCTACAATAACATAGTTGACATTAACAAAAAGTAGTTATATTATTTTCTAACCTATGCACTTGGCAATATAGTGTATTGTTATAGCCTTGTTGACTCTAGACCAGGGGTGTCAAACTCATATTAGGTAATGGGCCAGATTTGTTGGAATGAGACCTAGTGGGGGGCCGTTATTGTCATGGTCATTATCATTTTTCTGCATGGGTATCAGAGTGTTGTTTGATTATATCACTTATGAGCAGTACTGTACACAATAATGTACTGCTGTCATATACCAGTACGGCTCTTTCTCTCTTGAAATGCCATGTTAGTTTCTCCCTTCCTGAGGATGGTTTGTAGGGTGTTGGGTACAGAATACAGAATACTTTGGGTTGACCACATTGAAAAATTAATTATTTCAAATGCCACTGAAATTAAAAGGCCCCTAACAATAATTACTCTGGTTTCTGTGGTTCACCTACTCAATCTGTGACTTCACCTCAGTTTGATAGGACGTGTGTGTGTGTGTGTATGTGTGTATACACACACAATTTCCTGTCCGTCTCTCTTATATCCATGTTTCAACTCATTTCTTTAATTGATATTCTGACTACCTTTTAGAGAGGTCCTGTGGGTGTAACCTTTCTAAAAGCAAAACTTGACAGTGACATTTCAATTGAAGGCACTGCCTGTTAACCTGTAATTTTCCTCCCTCAGTTTTCCCATTGTTGGCCTCTAGTCTGAAGAAACAAGTCACGTGTCAGGTGTATGGTAATTGGCCATTGGCCTCTATCTCTTTAGCTGTAATCGGCCTGGTTCCCTTTGATATCTACAGAGGTGTGAGAGAGGTAGACCAACACGTTTTGGCATGTCTCAACCTGAAGCCTCCAGTGCTAGTCCTATTTAATTATTTATATCTTACCTTTTGAGAGGGGAGCAGACTTTTGATGTGTGCCCTAACTCTGCCAATCCAACCCGAGATTCCTTTACAGTGATGCCCAGAGCATTTAGGCCTTGTGATGGGCTCTGTGGAATATTAAGTTTTAGTCGAACACAAAAACAAGGAACAGACATACACAGGAAATGAATACCACGCATCTCCAACTAACCTTGGTTGACAGTACAGCTTGGCATGTGATACTTCATTTACTCTATTAGTCATGGTACCCAAATAGGTGTATTTATTTATTAGCTTGTGTGTAGTTTATTTTTATGTGTGTATATGTGCTATGGCGGTCAAACATAGAATTTGCTATGTGCTTTTTTTGTATTAGCAATCCATCATTGAATGTATGTTAGTGCAAAGCCATGTGAACATTTTTGTTTGTTTACTTGATGGAAATATGTTCTTTGTCCTAAGAGACAAGATGAAGAGACGGGGCCACAACAGAGAGATCTGAGATCTGAACGCAATCAGCTCGAGTCTCTAAGAAAAGGATTAATGACTAATGTGGTAAGAGACCTCACATGGGGTGACTGATATGCCAGACTTGGCCAGCATCTCTGCTGACTACAGCTTTTTTCAGTAGTTCATGAGGCAAATTGGGCATGCCATGGGTAAGATCAGTCTATGGTGGTTCATGATACTCAGGGGTGGATATACTAACATTTTATTTCATAATTGCTAAAAAATATAGTGTGGTCTCTACAAATAGACCACACATGGCTAAAACGGCACTTTAATTATGTATTCTGTGTGAAAAGGCTCTGGGCAGTGCACATCTTTCCACATTTTAAAAGCAGGTGTTTTCAGATGGCATGCTTGATGTGCCCATGGCGGGAACATCCATATATAGTATGTAAGCACCACTCATTTGTACCACATACTTTTGCTCATCATTTTATGTTTTGACATCTCTTTGTCTTCCACTTTCCTATAAAGCTAACAGTTACAACATTGATTTTGTTTGTTATAGCTGCCCAAATACCTTTTGAGTGGGTATAGAACTACGGCTTGGTAAAATTGGTAAAGTCAATGTTTATGGAATGGTAACTGATATGGTTAGTGTGATATCTAAGTTGTCAGTCACAGTGTTGAGTGCAGGCTATACTTTTGGATGTCATACAAATAATCTTTTTTTCCATAAGATGAATCATAGGAAATGATTGGGTTTAGAGGAGTGGCCACTTCCATAGCAGGCACGTGTCTATAAATCTCTGTGACTTTTATGTGTCTTTGTTTTTGTTTGAGTTTTAAATTTTTTTGGCCCTCTTGTTTTCCACTTCATGTTTGGGTTACAGTGAGCTTTAACATGCAAAGCATGCTCCAAAGCATCGTATGGGAATGTAAACACAGTGCTTCCTTTTGTGATTGTGCTGTCTTACACGCTGAAGAGTCACAGTCTGAAGAAAAAACTTTAAACAACATTGCACAGACTTATGAAATGCAGTGAAGTATGTGTGGGGAATGAGGAAACAACCACACAAAGACATGTTTTTTATATTTGTTATGATTCAATTTTTGTGATACGATTGTTTTCACATCGTGCAGTATTTCTGCTATTTATTAACACATCTGATGGCTTCTGAAGTGCCACTGCAATGACAGCCAGTTAACTCAAGACCTTCAAGTAACAAAAAAAAAAGCTGAGGGAGGGGGGAAATCAATACTCAATTTTTGTCCCAATGTCATGTCCTTCATGTTCCAGCGAGAGGCTGTGGTTGGGTGTTGCAATGTTGTCCAATGATTGTGCTCTTTCTCCCTGATAGCGTACTGTGAGGTGTGCTGTTCTGTTGCGCTGCTCTAAGATCCATGGTAAAAGGTTCAGAAATGGCAGGAGAAAGAGGGATTTGGTGAGCCAGCCCTGCACAATGACATTGTCTGCGCTACATCTCCTCAACTCTCCTTGGCTCTGGTGAAAGCCCTCTTAGTATTTCCTGTCAAACGGAGCATTTTTCCCCCTTTACTTCACCTTAAGTGTCTAGACAGTGGTTTTCTTGCTCCGTTGGCTTCCTTGGACAGAGGCCAAATCTTCCCCCCTTCTCATAGAGGTGATAAGACCCTGGTCTTATCTGAGCGTCGGAGGGGAGAGCCAGGAAGTGCAGAGCCCCAGCAAGTGTCACTCAGGTGGGCCTAGTGTCTGTGTACATGCCCCTCCCCCCAGTGTGGAGTAGCTCAGAGACCTGAGCCTAATAGGTGTAGTGTGCATAGAAGAGTGAGAGAGAACTAGATGTACCGCAGAGCGGTACAAAATATGACCGCCGCCCAGTCCAGCACATGTTTTCCACAAAAATAAGTCACGCTGAAAGGCATATATGATTCTAACTGTCTCACTGAATTGTATTTTGCACACTCAATTCTCACTGGTATCTGCTAGACAACAAGTACCAAAACATGATTAGTTCATAGATTTCACATGTAATATACATTTTATACAACCCCACCCCCATCTTGCCTGTTCATAATTCTGAGAAATTCTTGAATTGTGTGCATGTACATGTTTATGTGTGTGGGTGGGTGGGTGTGTGTGCGTGCATGTGCATGTGCTTGTGTGTTTGCCTGTTTATGTGCCTGTGTGTGTGCATGTGCATGCATGCGTATATATGTCTACTGTGTGAGTATGTGTCATACGTAGGATTAGTGTGAATGTATGTGTGTGCGTGTGTATCTGTTTATGCACATGTGTGCATATGGAATGGGTTTACATGACCCCTGGAGGCAAACATACGCAAAAAATTGGTCATACTAGGCCCTACAGTTCTCAAGATATTCACAGAAAACTGTGTCTGCCCTACCCTCCTTTCGGGGGGTCCAGTCCAGCGGGGGGGCTACAGATCGAAACGAAAAGCGATGGTTCCATGCTATCCATGTGGGGTTACATGCCCACCAAGTTTCGTGTACCTGATTTCTACAGAGCCTTCCACGCGAAAACCCGGCTAAAACACACCGTAAAAAGGCCTTAATATGGCAGCATGCAGGTCACCATTTGTCAAACTATGGGCCGCGGTCCACAATGTGGACAATGGTCTGCAGAGTGAAATTATTCCCGGGCCATCGTCTGATAATTTGCTGCACAATTGGTCAAGGAGCCTCGGACAGAAAAAGAAAACAAACATTTCTGCATTTAGTAGGAAATACTTGTTAATTCGGTGTCATCAAACATAGAGGCATAGAATTAAGTCGTGGTATGAGCGTTTATTCAATGCATGCGTGTGCACGTTAGTAGCAAAGCTAAGCTTCAACCTATTGGAAGGCTAATTATGAAACGACATTTAATAGAGCGACATGGATTTATGCAACTTCCATAAAAAACAGAGCACAGACTATATAAAACACTGTTTGGCATTAAGTATTAAAGTCAGCCAAAAACTATTAATTAGTCTTAGTTAAAGATAGTTAAAGATCTCAAGATCAGTGATTTATGTATTGACCCGCCATTTACCATTCACACATGCTGGTATTGTGTCTCCTGAATCCTTACATTCAGGCATTCAAATTAAATGTAATAAAATAACATATAAATATTCAATCAGTGTATGATGCTTGCATGAGGGAAACATCCCAAAACAACGGCATATAACTGCAGTTGTTTTGAGAAGTATTTCTCATGCAAGCATCATGCAACAATGCAAAAACAATGAAACTATTGTAGGCCTAATTATATTTTACATTAGTAAAACAGTACTCTGATGTGCATGTTTTCACAAACTTTTGTGAACAATCTTAGCACTTTATACATTGACTGTTTTGAAGTGCATGTATAGCAATATAGTATAAAAATAATAATAATTGTGATATCATTATGATAATTTAATGGGGGGTGGGAGGAGGGTGTGGGTTCATGTAGGTGGGCCCTATGACCCCAAAGTATGCCTTGACTGGGCCTCAGGTCAAAGAAGTTTGAGAAAGGCTCACGTAGACGACAAAGCAGCAAGGAGGCATCATATGATCATTTAAACAAGTTTTATGACGAGGTCGGTGAGGATGGAAAAAATCGTACATTTGTGCAAACTTTGCCCGCACTTAAGTCACAGTCATTATTCATTTAATCATTAAATAAAATACAGTACACGTCTTGGTTCAATGGGTTACGTGCAGTCATTTTAATATGTTTTAATAAACATTGAACCAGTCCGGCCCTCGGCTTGTAGCAAATTAGTTTTTTTGGCCCTCTAATGTATTTGACTTTGACATCCCTGTCCTAGGCCCTACGGTTCTCGAGATATTCACAGAAAACTGTCTCCGGCCACCTACAGGCCAGTTGGTGTATAGTAACATAAATTAATTTATTGTGTGGCCCCCCATGAACGGAATTCCACGAAACTTGGCGTGCATTCAGAGGGTGTCATAATGATCCTACACTTCCAATGTTGTGCAGTTTTGACTGTTAGGTCACAGATACCTGCGATTACAACACCTCATTTTTACTTTTTTGTGTTTAACTAGGTGGCGCTATACATGAAATGAGTGGTTATGGAATGGGTTGACCTGGCCCTTTGAGATCAACATACAAAAAAAAAATGGTCCTCCTAAACCCTACGGTTCTCGAGATATTCACAGATGTCTTTGATTGGGCATTTAGGCTACCAGCAGCCCATACGGTACAGTGAAGGAGAGCCTTTACTGATCCTAGGTACAACATGCGACGGGTTTGGGTCTGCCACCAGCATTGTTTGTTATGCACTGTCATGCATTGTTTGTCTGGGTTAACATTAAGCAGATTAAAAAACTATATGGGGTACATATTCAGTGTCTACTATGGGAGCACCGATCCAATATTAGGATCGGATATTCACAAAATAGCTGGATTGGGGATCGGAGAAATTAGCAGATCCATGGGCCGATCCGAATTTACTTCAACTTCAAAGACTGAGCCATGAGGCGCAACCAGCCGTTTGCCACTAACAGACATTTCTTCTGGTGTTTTGTCATTACGTCATTGTCTTTACAGTCTGCCTGGCTTTATATTTCTGGTTTACTTTTCATTATTTTATTAACCACCATTTCGCATTGATTAAATATGATCTAATGCGTTTTTGTTATATTTTTAGGCAACATGTTTAATGCGTGACGGTCAACACAAAATACTCAAACTAAACACATTGTCATTTTCATCTCGTATCTGTATACTTTTCCTGATCAAGAAATGCAAATGTTCACACTGGCTGTTAAAAACTTAATTTATTAGTTAAAACGTACAACTTAGTATACTTTTTACCACCGTTCAAATTGTGAATTTCTTAGTGTATCGTGGGGAAACCGAGGGACTGTACAACTATGGGTAAATAGAGGGGTTTCGCAGGGTGAAACCATTTTGGATAATGTATGTTACTAATATGGGATTTTTATCTACAAAAAAATGGTTTGGTGGGAGAAAATGATGTATTTGTTATTTGTGTGTTTTATGTTTGCTAATTGGGGGCCAAGCAGCGAAGCTGCGAAGGCACCCATTGTGTTTCTATGTTTTCTTCCCTATTATTATTACGCTTCTGTCATTGAAGTCAATGGCAGCCCATAGAACCGTCTGGTAAAAAGACATGACATTTGGCACAGTAATTAGGCACAGTCCCATGATTAATTTCACCAAGTGTCAAGTCGGCACCTCGAGCGCTCCAGCGCCACCAACAGGCCAAAGTTGGACGTGCGTTCACGCACGTAACTTCTGACCAGTTGGCCCGATTTAAAAAAACGAGGTATCTTTGGAATCCTTGGACCAAGCCAGGTTCAACGCACCCTATGGCGTCATTTTCCGCCATGATGGATTTTCCGCCATATTGGATTTTAGTGAAAGTGAAACTAAAACTTCACAGGTCACAAATTTTGTCCGATCGTCACCAAACTTGACACACATGATTTTCAGACCAAGCCTCACAAAAGTTGTGGTGTTTTGTTTTCGGAACTATAACCGTTCACCCATAATATCCAATCAAAATTTGCGGCGAAGCCACCAAACAGGAAGTGAGATCATATCTCAGCAACCCTTGCATGTATCAAAGCCAAACTTGTTGTATGGACTCAGGACCCAATCAGGGGGATGCTCAAGAAATTGTGTGACCTTTGGCCTCTAGAGGGCACTGCAATTAAGAAACATGCCTTTTGTCCTGTAGCTGCTGTTGTGCTTAGAATTACAACGCACTAGTGGTTTCTGGTAATACTGTTGGAGTTCCTGCTTCCACTCCAGGTCAACTTGTGAAGTCATCAAAATTGATTCGCCACCATGTTGGATTAAATCAAAAACATCGCATTAGTTTTTCGTAGGTCACAAATTTCAGCTGATCCTCACCAAAATTGGTAGAGACCATCTTCAGACCATGCCTGATGAGTGCTTTGAATTCTGGAACAATTGACAGAAGCATTGGCCTGTAACAGCCAAACGAAATTTGCGGAGAAGCCGCAAAACAGGAAGTGAGCTCATATCTTAGTAACGCTTTCATGTATCAAAACCAAACTTAGAACATGTACCTCAGACCCCATCGGGAGGACGCTCAAGAAATTCGGTGACCTTTGACCTCTAGGGGGCTCTGTAATTGACACAGATGCATTTTGGCCAGTAGTTGCTGATTGCATGCATTTTGACAGTAGTTGCATTATTCTGCAATGGAAGTCAATGGCAGCCCATAGAACCGTCTGGTAAAAAGTTATACAATTTTGCACACTGTTTGGGGACAGTCCAATAACTAATTTCACCAAGTTTCATGCCGGCACCTCAAGCGCTCTAGCGCCACCAACAGGCCAAAGTTGGACGTGTGTTCACGGACGTAACTTTTGCCTGGTTGACCCGATTGTCAAAATGAGGTATCATTGGAATCCTTGGGCCAAGCCGAGTTCAACACACCCTATGACATCAATTTTTGACCTCTATGTTTAAATCACAGCAAGTGTGATCATATCTCAGTAGATCTTTTATTTTTGATGTGAAACTGATGACAGCAGGTTCCATCCAGTTCATTCTAAAGTGTGCCTGCAAGGATGGGGCGGGGTGGGACGGGCAGGGGCGATTGCGGCGGTGGGCTGGCTGGGTGAGGGGGCAGTGACACTCAGCCCTGGTTCAGCCACACAAAATCAGTTATGTTTTGATGTGAAACTTGACCTTGTAACTCAGACAATCTTGGGTTGTTTGGCATGGAACTTGCTGTGACTGCTTAATGCTATATGTCTGATGCAACGGCATTGAGTTACATGGCAAATCTGGCCTGCTGAACCTTCCGCTTGGCCCCCACATTGCTGCTTGCAGCTATATTTTAGGTTACGGGGACGCTGGCGAGACACGCCGCTCCGTCTGGCATAATTTTTTTGTTTATATTTATGTAATGTTCGTAATTTTATGTAATGTTCTGTTAATTTTTTGTATTTATTTTTCTAGTTAAATGTAATCACTCTTTATTTATGTTATTTTCGATCGTTTTTGTGTTATTCTTAGTCCTTTTTTCTGATTAACAAACTCGGCTGACACCATCAACGTCAAGTTAACGTTAACCAGCTTCCATTGGGCTGATGAGCGCCTTGGCTAGCCTGCCTTATGTCTCTGAGGTCCCTCATCCAATGTCTGGACGGAGAGATTGCTCAGCAAGGGTGCCTAGTGCTAACTTCAATCTGCAAGAGATCTGCAGCTGCCACGACCACCGAGCTGCGGCTGACATGCGAGCTGCCATACTAGCATCTACCGGTGCCTGGAGTCTGGATTGAGTGCTAAGAAACTCTGATGACCGCGTCAACCATGAACAACAAACAACAAACAACAAACGGTCACTGTCTAGGACCACCGAGCTGATAATCAGCAGGGTCGCCCATCACAAATTCGGACTGTCTAGTCCTTCCAGTGCCCTCCAGACTGCCAGTGAATTCTCCGGGTTGGTCAGTTATAAAGAACTTTGTTGGTGTTGCATCGTGAAGACACAGCTGTGCGCAGTTTTCACGTGGGTCATCTTTGCCCTTGGACATTTTCAGCCGGTTGGAAATTGGACTAAAAATCATTTTTATTTATTTTATTTATTAATTTGTTTGTTGTATGTCTTGTATGTCTTGGTGTCACGGGTACGCTGGCGACTACGCCGCTCCGTCCGGCATCTTTTGTGTTTGTTATTTCTTAAATGTATGTCTTGGTGTCACGGGTACGCTGGCGACTACGTCGCTCCGTCCGGCATCTATTGTATTTGTTAGTCTGTGTCAATGACAATGTCTTATATGTGGAGCGCTTTGGGTTGCACTCTGTGCATGTTAAATGCGCTATACAAATAAATCTGACTTGACTTGACTATATTTAGATTTATTATTTAGTGATAACTGTGAACTTGAATTTGAATGCTGTTCCGAGTTGGTAATGTAAGTCAATACCTTTTGCATCTATTTAGTCTACATGATGCCTAGAAATGCTATCGCAGGGATTGGGAGATGGAGCTCTGCAGATCCAGAGGGAGAGTGGGGGTGGGGTGTAAAAGAGCAAAAACGGTTTTAGGGAAGAAATGCAACACACCATTAACTATATCGGTATAATGCCTGTACAGACTTTGCCTATAGATATATTTTCATACAAAATTATGTTGACCATCATATCTTTATGATGGAAGTGTGACCATCATATCTTTATGATTGAAGTGTGTTGGTCAAGAAAAATTTCAAAAACTACATGAATATTGACAGAAAACTTTCAAAAGTAGCCATCTACATGAAGAAACAAGCCTAGCAATGTGCAACAACAGAGCTGAAAAGAAGCTTTTTGCTTTCACATGCAACAATAGGAGACGCATGAGATTGAGGTCACTCATTGAGGTCTTCTCTACAGCACCTATATTACCTTGACAAAGGGCACAAGAGTATTCACAATGCCTATTCACAGCATTCAGGGCTTTATGTGTGTCTTCTCGGGATATTGTCTGTTGTGAAAAAAGTCGAGACTCCCTGAAGTAAAAAATCAATCCGCAAATTGTGCATCACTTCTTGTTTGAAGTCCATTGTGGTCTTTGTTCCCTCGCCAGGTAAACCAAGAATGCCGCTTTTATTCCAAGTATATAGTTGATCCACAGTGTTGGCTACTGGTCCGTAATTCCTTTCTGTTTACAGAAAGTCTCCAACTCAAAGTAATTTAGACTCTTTTCTCAATCTTGAATGGAGGGCCTGTGTCATCAAATGAAAGGGATTCAATGGATGTGGACGATTTATTTAGGAAGAAAACCATCAGACTTTAGTATGAGAAGCACTGTGCCACTCTGTTCTGAAGGACACAATCTTGTTTTTTTTTTGTTTCCTAACAGGAGCAGATTCTGTCGTCATTTGAATATGTTCTGTCCTTTCCTGTTTTATTCTTCTGCTGCTGCTGCTTTTATGTTGCGAAGAAATTACATAGATATTGGAAAGAAAAATGAAAAGTTTTGAAGAGGAGAATATTTTTCATACAGTGGATGAACTAAAGCAACTGTCCAATCTTCTTTTGATAATATGGGAGTTATTGAGCATTGGCTGCTACTGTGAGTTATGTTATTTAACCAGTGCGTAGGCTGGCAAATGCTGCGATAGCGTTGTTTGTATGCTTTGAGTGTCGGTGGAAATTGTCAGGCCTTGTCTGGGATTAAGGACTGCATCTGGCAGACATGTGTCCTTTCTGCTCCTGTATTCGTGGGTTTTTTATCGGGGTGAAATATAATTTTTATCTCACTTCATTCAGAATGACAGTTTTTCAAAATCGCTGCACACCAAGGGATATTCATTACTTTTTGTAGACCCGCCTGGGTAGCCCGTCAACTTTTCATCACCCTTCATCTCTCATCTATTTCACTCTCCCAGAAAGCCCGTTTTTCCTGCCAATTTCCTGCGCTTTACTTTGCTATGACCTTCTGGCGTAAATTGCTTGGCTTGTGTTATTCACAGTTTTGAGATTTACCAGGAATAATATTTCTCTGTTGGCTTTCCCACACTCTTAGGTGCCCAATAACTCGTGCCGATAAACCCCAGAAAATTCGGTCTCTTTACTCCCTTCCACACACACACACACACACACACTGCTCCCTTTATTCAGCTGTCCATGGGTACTCTTTGACTTCCAGCTCGGCATGGTTTGTGATGGTTTTTCACTGTCTACTGAGGTAACCTTGTGTGACAGAGTTGCTAATCAGATATGTGAAGGAGCAAGAGATGGTAGTGATATATCCAGATGGAGGTCTGTAGTGCTGTTAATCAAGGTAAAGTGTGTGACATGACGGTAATTTTCACGGATGGACTTGGAATTCCATAATGAAGCAAGACTCGGTGCAGGACTTTTCGTTGAAAATGTTCAAGGACGATATACTGTCGCCTACAATATAAGCTGAACGGGAACCAGACTTCAATATTAAAGAAAATGGTATCAGGAGCAATTAGCCTAATGTTGGCACTAGAAGAATTGTGGGCTATTTCTATGATTATTCTCGAGATTTAACAGAATATGTACCATGCCTAGCACTACGTTGCAGAGACCGAAATGAACAGAAGTTAAACCTTTTTATTGAAGATACCGGTATTTAAAAAAAAAAAAAAAAAAAACACAGTTTGTGCTTAGGTGGTATTAAGCAGTTGGAGAGTAAAATATCATTTTTACTACGTTTTTAATTTTTAATGTTGCAATTTTAGCTTTTTTTTTAGCAAGAGGATCAACATATTTTTTAACAGGCCCATCACATTGTAGATGACAATAGTTTTTGCAAAATTAACTTAGATACAGTAATCAACAGGGTTCTTGACATTTGTTTAATTGAAGCTGGTAGAAGCTATTATTATCTTGCCTCATGACCTGTAGGCTACATCTCCTAATATGCACCTTTGTTGTTGATGTTTATGTTGATGTCTATTATTTGTGTTTGCGTGACAGCAGCTGTAGATGGAGATCATATACTGTAGGTTGAACACGCACTGATGACCGCGGACATGTTAGGGCAGGGGTTAAACTGTAGATAAGTGTCAGAAGAGCTCACTGTCGGGAAGTAAGGCTAAATACGGACATTAAGCCAATCACTCAGGCCATGTAGGACTCAATTATGCCTTTTTGCCAACATTGGCTCATTCAGGAAATGGGTCCCATTTTCATGTAGTTCATCATGGTGCATCGGAGAGATAAACCATGATGCACCCCATTTAGCTGGTCGACCCATGCCAGGTTACAGTACCCACAGAATGGCTCTTACCTCTATTCTTGGTACATAATAGTACATGGAGCTCTCTCTGTAGTCATTGTTGTCCACTGTGGAGATGTTGAGGTCATTTAGACAAAAAAATACCCCAAAAAGCCCTGAGAGGCTTTAATCTTTCTTCATTATTTCTCCATTATTGATAAATGTGCCCAGAATGACTTGCCATGGTAATAAATGAAACCGTGTAACCACCCCCTTCTCCATTTGTCATCCTCCTATCCGCTACACCCTTTCACCTCCCACTTTCATCTTATTTTTATGCTGGGATGGGCAAGTGAGTGTGGCAGGCCATGTTTATTCCACTTGCAGATAAAAGGATAATAGAGCTGGTAAACACCAGGGTCAGCCCAGTTAAGTGAGAGGTGAACCAATAACAGCTTTGTCTCTTCTTGGCTGTCACGGTATCAACCCCACGATCTGTTTCGGTGGGCATAAAATATACGGAGGTCCACTGGGGCTGTAGAGACTACAGTTTGCCTGGAAACATTTGACTTCCTGCAGGGACTGGAATTAGCAGGAGGATGTAGAAATCTTGAGCCTGCTCATAGTAAGCCTCTAAAGACTCTAAAGAATGCACAGTAAAAGATTCTACTGTTCAGTAGCCAGTAAAAGGAAGTGAAATACTGCGTGGGAGGTTAAGATGATATTGATACAGCCTGTTAAAAACACTCCTGATGTGAAGATGGGTTGTTGATGGTGTAGCATAGCCTCTTCACTGCTGACAACTTGGAAATTGATCTAAGTGAAAACAAAATGATTAAAAGCAATTCTAAGGTATTCACAAGAGAATAGTGTCCAATTTGTAGGCGTAAAAAAAGAAATACATTTGTTAGAACTGTAATTTAGAAGAGGGTCTTAGTGAATGAGCTTTTCTTGGCATCACTTATTGTTATTCACGCAGGTTTTGGCATGCGTGGGTGGGTGTGATGGGCATAAAATGGATCAGGTGATCTTTATTAGAAAAAAACATCAACAAGAAATCAACAGGTCAAATTTTAAATACTAAGGACTTAACATTTTCCCTTTTAACTAAGCACTAAAACAACATTTTAGGCTCTAAAATGTTTGTTTTAAATCTGAAAGTTGTGGTATGTAGCCTAGCTGGTCCAGATTGGTCCTCACAAAAGTATACTTAGCTAGGAACATTTTGGGAAACACCTTGAAATGTAAAAGTTATGGCGCAGGAAGCCTTTTTTCTTGTTGGCTTTGAGATGTTTAGCTTAAGATATGTTCATGTGGGGGGGGTACCAGGCTTTTCAAAGTAGACTATTCCAAGGGCGTCAGTTTGTTTTTAGAAGTGCTGGGGACAATAACCATAAGCTTGAGTGTGGTTTGAAAAGTGCGGGGTACCCTTATGTAAGCTATTCATCCATTCAACGCTGCATTACAATATGCTCAACAGTAGTGTTGCGCCAGTTAAGGTTTTTTAACATCCGCACCCACCTGACCCGTCAGGAGAGTCAATCTGCACCCACTCGACCCTCAATATGCACTGATTAACTACCCGAACCTGACCCGACCCGACAAAAAAAACCAATGAGACGTCTTTTTGCCGCAACGTGTGTCTGAAAACGAGGTGAAAATTTGCAGGCCTGCTGATCTGTTCACATAATGCGGCATTTTGGGGAGCCAGGAGGCAGCATCAGCTATTAATGTGACGTGCAACAGGGGCGTGTAGAGTGATGCAGCAGATGCAGCAGGTGTGTGATTTCCAAAACCATGGCGAGATGGGAGAACCGACTGCACTTTGGTTAGCTTGCATTTGCTTTGCTGTTGCTTAGAATGTTAGATTCTTGCGATAGATGTCTTCAGACAATAAAAAGTAAGTTGGAAGGGAAATTGAAGAGAAGAGTTGCTCCCTCATGTTGGCCTTGATTTCCCTTTGAAAATCAGAGGTTCACAGGCTACTGTGGCCTTGGTCAGTGGCATTCCATATTTTATTCAAAGTCATTCCATAAAACAATAAAAAATAGCTTGTGTACTGTCTTAATTGAAACATGCTTCACGCGACAAAATGATAGCCTAGGGCAAAGAGAATGGACATCTCAACATAAGGATACATTAGAAGATGATGATTGGTGTAAACTTTGTCACACGACGTGATAAGCAGTTCTGGCGCTTAAAAACACAACGTTCCATTCAGTCATAAATCATTCAAACGTAGGCCTAGTGCTCGTCATGAAAAGAAAACAGCAGCTTAATATTTTTCAGGTGTTTAACAGTAGGCCTAGGCGCACTGTATCAGTTATGCCGTAGGCAGTGAGATTATTAGGCATTGCATCTTGTCACTCTGTTTGGAACATCGCAGTTCGGGTTGATAAGATTCAGTTAATGCGAGTATGGGTCGTCTCAAAGTTTGGGACAACCAAACAGCAGAGTAGGCAAAGCAAATCCTACTTGTTAGGTTACCAATAGCTGTCTTTTCTCTAGGCCTAGGCCTATCGGAAATCGTGACATAAGCTCATTGGTTTCTTTTTTCTTTTCTTTCTTGTTCGCGTGTTGGGTAGTGAAGCGATAATGCATTTAAATCAATGTAGCCTACATCAGAGCTTTTAAACGATGTTGGTGGTTAGTTGCTGTGGTAAACGGTTCGCGAGAAAAGTAGCCTAACTTTAATTTAATCATATTTTCTGCGCCTGTCTCCCTACCCATTCATCTTGGCTTCGCAAACTTTCCCTCAACACATGACAAACCATATATCAGAATAAACAGCAGACCTTACCGAACACAAAGGTGTAATTAAAGTTTAAAGTTTTAATTAAAGTTTAAAGCACTCCCTGTTATAAATGTTACAAATATTGCCTAGATAGCCTGTAAACATTAGGCTACAATCAGAGGATATACATATAGGGCAGACCGTTTTATCGCTGGATTTTAGGATAGCCTACTATGGCAATCGACTGCATTCCAAGCTACAGTCAACTCTAGCAGGCATTAAATGACTGGAGGGTCGGGTGGGTGCGGATGTTAAACCTTAACCGCGCAACACTCGATCCACACATATCCAGGCAGGTGTGCATGCTGTGAGGATGTCATTGTGCGCGCCTATCGCATGGTTTACACTCGATGATTTCAGTATGTGGGGATTTTTTCGGTCAACATTGGTTTGCACATTTTTAGAAGTGGTGGGGACAAAATTCAAATTATAAATAGTGGTGGGGACATATCCCCCCCGTCCCCCCCCGTAATCTACGCGTATGGACTATTCCCTTCCCTGCCTATAATGTAATCCATAGAAAGGAAATGAGCATATAGAGCATGGGCCAATTAGAAGAGCGCATGGGTTCTACATATAAACTGTTCTCATTTACCGTACCAATGCCCAGTGGTGTAGTCTAGTTAGCTGTAGTGGGTATACTGTGATGTAGTAGTTAGCTGTAGTGGGTATACTCTGATGTAGTAGTTAGCTGTAGTGGGTATACTGTGATCAACCCCAAATGTTAATACGTATCCTTGCTTATTTTAAGTGGGTATACTGCGTAGTCATGCATATCACAAAGACTACACCACTGCCAATGCCCACCAATGAGTATGTTTTCCTGAAAGCTTTTGTTGGACGTCTTGTCAGGACATTGTGGCCTTGATCACTTTTTCAGTTTGAATGATGAACAAGTCATCCAACAGTATTTGACATAGAACAGCCTCTACACTGAGATTGTTCATATTTGAATGAAGCAGCACAGTAGGTGACTATAGCATTGCATTCACCACAATTTCCCAACTCTTTCTTTCATTTCCGTCTTTGCGTTGGGTGAATTATCAACTCCTTTTTCAAGTATACGAGTCATGCTCTTGCTCTCTCTCTCTTTCTCTCTCATTCTATTTGTGTATATAAAGATGAGTGTGGCTCAAGAACAGTTGCTTTGCATTTTTCCTATGCCTGCAACTTCACTGGCTCTGATTACCAGGAGGCAGGGGAGACAGAATGGGTCCCATTTATATATCCCCTTATGTTGTGATGGGGGTGGGGGGTGAAAGGGGGATACCATGCAACTGTATTTCGAATATCCTGATGGAAACCTCTCTGTTCTTTTTTCGTTTTCCATTCCTTGCACCAGTGTCTATTTGTCTGAGAGGGTGACCAGCTGCATGGACTTGATAAACCCACAATGGGAGCCATTTGAATTAAAGGGGTATGCGGGTGGGGGTGTACGATGGGAACAGCCCTGAGTCCTGGGCCAGGACGCTCTGCGTACACAGTTTTAAATGAGTTCCCCTCCCCTCCCAACCATTGGGACTCTTAATGTAGACTCTTTGAGATTCAGCAACAAAGACACATTTTGTAGCAATCCTGTACCTACGTTAGTGAAATTGTCAGTCCCTAGCCTCTGGTATTTTAAAACATCTGAGATACATATGGTGCTCTGAAGGTGAGGTTTACGCAGTATGGAGTGGCCATCAATGACTGACCAGAACAGAAAGGAGTTTGAAGAAATATTGAACTTTCCTACTCCTCTTCGTGAATCAAGCTTTAGAGGCAAAACCAAACTCATCAGTTGAGGTCGATGGAAAAATGCAAATGATAATGGCAGATCATTTGGTCTGGTCAACAATTTTCACTAGTTTCTATCAATGTAACATTTTCCTCAGAAACACTTTCACCCTTTGCTGCACCCTCTACAGCATCCTTCTGCCCCAGTCCCCAAACAACACAACATCAGGATAATAATTACATAATGTCTCATTTCATATCTGGCGTCAGACAAGACGTCTGAACCGGCTCAGACTCATCTTGTAGGGCCTGATGATGTTCACATATGGCAGGCTATCTGCCAACACTGAGCACTCAGTGGAGGCATCCCCACAGCTTTGAATAAATGTGTATATACGCTGCAGGAAACTGGTGGCTGTTTTTGTAGTGTAGGAAGAGAGAGATCAGAATGTGTCTGGATGGGGAAATTTTTCCCTGGCTCAGCAATATTATCTCAGTCACTCCAACAATGCAGAATCCAAGGTTGTTTATTTATCTGTCAGGAACATGAACACGGTAGCCCATCCCGAAAGCCCGTATGAAAACCCTAGCCTCCTTTATCCTTGAAAAAACTGTCTGCGTAACAGAGTGGCAAATCAAACCATGTTTGCTCGTAACATCAACAACAAAAAAGAGGAAATTGTGAACAGCTTGTGAAGGCAAAAGACGAATAAAAAATAAATGAAATGAGAAAAGAATGAGAGATGAAGTGAGCAGGGAGAGATGAAAAAGCGAGTATGTCTGAGTAGAGAGAGAAAAAGGAGAAAAATATTTTTGGATTAAGCATGCACTGGAGAAAAAGAGAGCGAGAGAGAGAGAGAGAGAGAGAGAGAGAAGAAGAAGAAGAAGACGAAGAAGAAGAATCTAAATTCCCGGGTCTTAATCTCTCGCTCCGAGCGGCGCATTGCTAAGCTCTGGTTTGGGATGACAGGTCCCCCACCTGGACAAGTTTGGACAATGTCTCTGCAATGTCTCGTTTCTACAGGAACAGTGAGCCTGAGTCGGCTAATCACGCCCGGAACCAAAGGCACCTGCCCTATCTGCCTCTACATTTGGTGGAGAATCTTACAAGAGGCTAAACCCTTACTTT